>NC_090649.1:316036156-316336156 GCF_040937935.1 Hyperolius riggenbachi | reverse complement strand
ATTAGTTACGCCTCCTACCTTAAAAAACAGAAATCCCAAAAAATCTCAGATCTGACTAAACAGTTTGAAGAAGCTGAACGAGCCTGGAAGAATTCCCCAACTACCTCTTCCAGACTTTCTAGAGATAGGCTACGGTCCCAACTAGACGCATTACTTAGCGACGAAGTTGAAAAACAACTTCGGTGGCGGAAAAACTTCTATTACAGATGGGCCAATAAGCCTCATACCCTGCTAGCAAACCGATTGAAAAATCATAGATATAAGCCACCCACACTGCGAATAAAAGATCACTCCCATCCCCCTACCACAAACCCATGCAAAATAGTCCAATATTTCCATAACTTCCTACAGAAGCTATACAAGTCAGAAAAAGCAATTGACAGAGCCCGTCTTGAAACATTCTTCGCCTCAGTACATCTCCCATCTCCCCAAGCGACAGATATAGAATATTTAAACGCTGATATCACGTCTGAGGAAGTTCTAGCGGCCATAAAATCACTAAAAACTACAAAATCTCCAGGCCCAGACGGTTACTCCCCTCTCTTCTATAAGAAATTCGGTCCCTTAGTAGCTCCTCTCCTATCCCAAATGTTCAATGAATACAACAAAAACAAACCCCCAGGCCAAGATACCCTTCAAGCTAACATAGCTATGCTACCAAAAACAGATATAGAGCCCATAGAAATAGTCAATTTCCGCCCCATCTCACTGCTCAATGTGGACATTAAACTCTTAAGCAAGATTTTAGCTACCCGGATTAACCAGTTTCTCCCCCAATTGATCCACAAGGACCAAGTGGGCTTCGTCCCAGGGCGCCAAGCCCCAGACGCAGTCTACAGAGCAATCCAAGTATTCGAGAGCTTGCACTATAGGAAAATCCCAGGTGTCTGTTTAAGCTTGGACATTTACAAGGCGTTCGATACGCTCTCATGGGAATATCTGTATTTCGTATTACAGCACTGGGGGTTTGGGTCCTCCTTTATAGCTTGGCTACAAGCGCTCTATTCCTCCCCAACAGCAAAAATTAATTATGCGGGTTATCTATCCCCCAGCTTTGCAATTGAGAGAGGCACCCGCCAGGGGTGTCCTCTCTCACCAATCTTATTCATTATAGCTATGGAACCTCTAGCCTGTATCATCAGAGACGCAGACAGAGTCCAAGGTTTCCAAATAGCAGGAACTCAACATAAGCTTAATCTGTTTGCGGATGATATGCTAGTGTTTCTGTCAAATCCACAATCCTCTATCCCAGCCTTGATGGAAATAGTGGATGAGTTTGCACAGGTGTCTGGCCTTACTATTAACCCAAATAAGTCCTCCCTTATGAATATAACTTTAGCCAAGCCTGAATGGATGGAATTGACCAACAAAGTCCCCTTCCAGACAGTCAATAACCAGATCTCCTATCTAGGAATCAAATTAACTTCGAGATATAGTTCTCTCTTTCAGGCAAATTACTATGCACTATCCAAACAAATCACCCAATATATCTCCAATTGGTCTGAGATGCATTTGTCCTGGCTTGGTCGTGTACATTCTGTCAAAATGACGTTACTGCCCAAAATTTTATACCATTTCAGACTGCTCCCGGTCTGGGTTCCCCCACACTTTCTTAGATTGTTTCAGCTCAAAATCAACAAATTTATTTGGGGTAACTCCAGACCGAGAGTAGCTAAAGCCTCCTTATACCTACCTAAATATTCAGGGGGCCTAGGCTTTCCAGATTTGCATGCATACTACCAAGCCTCACAAATCGCTCCAATGGTTGGATTGTACAGAGGTCCAGAGATGCCGCAATGGACATATTTTGATATAGCTTTGGCGGCCCCTCTATCGGTGCAGTCCCCAATTTGGCTCCCTCCCAAATCTCGGCCCCCCTTGCTAAGTTGTATTTTCACACATTGTCTAGGGGTATGGGACTCTTCTAAATATACCCGGAAATTGATATCCCTATTTCTTCCATTATTGCCCATCACCGACAATCCCCTCTTCCCTCCAGCATACGATGATCCAGCAGCATTTCGCTGGTGGACTACTAAAAACCTATTAATAGTTTACCATTTGATAAAAGACTCAAAGGTCGTCAGCTGGGACGTTTTAAGGGAAAAATTCCAGATCCCAGGGTCAGAATACTTCCGGTTCCTACAGCTGAGGCACTGGATCAACTCACTGTTAAGAAACACCTCAAATGCAGATGTGTCTTTATCATTGTTTGAAAATGTTTGTTTACATGACACCAAGGGGAATGGGCTAATAAGCAAGCTATATCTAAATTCAATAAGTCCAGCCCCCACCTTTGCACACGGGTACGTTAAGGCTTGGGAGCTCGACCTGAAGAACTCTAGACCTATAGAAGAATGGTCACACGCATGGAATAGCCTTTTTCACCTCTCTATAAACCTAGGCCTAATAGAAGCCTCCCTTAAAGTAATGATGAGGTGGTACTGGGTGCCTTCTAGATTGGCACACGTTGGAGGGGATGGGATGTGTTTCAGGGGTTGCCAGTCCAGGGGAGACATGCTGCACACCTTTTGGTCCTGTTCGATGTTGTCTCGCTTCTGGTCCAAAGTCTACCGCCTAATACAAGCGGCGTTCCACACCCAATTACGTAGAGACCCGTGGTCAGCATTGCTGCATTTCCGCACAGGCTCCTTAAATAAAAACCAGGAGGCTGTGTATGCCTGTGCGATTAACCATTCAATACCCAACTTTTTTTAACTTTGTAACTGTCAGGTTAGCTGCTCCCAGCCCCTCCTCCTGAGTTTCCTGTTTGCATAATAAGTAGTAGCAGATTTGCATATGATTTGCATCTGAATTGAATGCAAAGTGTGCAGAAAATCTATTTAGGTGCTTCACACTGAGCTGGTGGTCATTTCAGATGCAGCCTTAGTAGTATGCGCTGGCGTTCTCCTCGCTGTTCAACAAAATAATAACTAAAACCTACCAGAATAGCAAACTGCTGTTACCGCATGTCGGAAAATATTGTGTATGCGTTAGAATGCATGCTAAGCCTACAAGAATTTTTATATACTGTATATAGTGGCTTGCAAAAGTATTCGGCCCCCTTGAAGTTTTCCACATTTTGTCACATTATGGCCACAAACATGAATCAATTGTATTGGACTTCCACGTGAAAGACCAATACAAAGTGGTGTACATGTGAGAAGTGGAATGGAAATCATACATGATTCCAAACATTTTTTACAAATAGATAACTGCAAAGTGGGGTGTGCGTAATTATTCAGCCCCCTTTGGTCTGAGTGCAGTCAGTTGCCCATAGACATTGTCTGATGAGTGCTAATGACTAAATAGAGTGCACCTGTGTGTAATCTAATGTCAGTACAAATACAGCTGCTCTGTGACGGCCTGAGAGGTTGTCTAAGAGAATATTGGGAGTTACAACACCATGAAGTCCAAAGAACACACCAGACAGGTCAGGGATAAAGTTATTGAGAAATTTAAAGCAGGCTTAGGCTACAAAAATATTTCAAAAGCCTGGAACATGAAGCACTGTTCAAGCGATCATTCAGAAATGGAAGGAGTATGGCACAACTGTAAACCTACCAAGACAAGGCCGTCCACCTAAACTCACAGGCCAAACAATGAGAGCGCTGATCAGAAATGCAGTCAAGAGGCCCATGGTGACTCTGGATGAGCTGCAGAGATCTACAGCTCAGGTGGGGGAATCTGTCCATAGGACAACTATTAGTCGTGCGCTGCACAAAGTTGGCCTTTATGGAAGAGTGGCAAGGAGAAAGCCATTGTTAACAGAAAAGCATAAAACGTCCCATTTGCAGTTTGCAACAAGCCATGTGGGGGACACAGCAAACATGTGGAAGAAGGTGCTCTGGTCAGATGAGACCAAAATGGAACTTTTTGGCCAAAATGCAAAACTCTATGTGTGGCGGAAAACTAACACTGCACATCACTCTGAACACACCATCCCCATTGTCAAATATGGTGGTGGCAGCATCATGCCCTGGGGTGCTTCTCTTCAGCAGGGACAGGGAAGCTGGTCAGAGTTGATGGGAAGATGAATGGAGCCAAATACAGGGCAATCTTTCAAGAAAACCTATTGGAGTCTGCAAAAGACTTGAGACTGGGGCGGAGGTTCACCTTCCAGCAGGACAACGACCCTAAACATAAAGCCAGGGCCGCAATGGAATGGTTTAAAACAAAACATATCCATGCGTTAGAATGGCCCAGTCAAAGTCCAGATCTAAATCCAATCAAGAATCTGTGGCAAGATCTGAAAACTGCTGTTCACAAATGCTGTCCATCTAATCTGACTGAGCTGGACCTGTTTTGCAAAGAAGAATGGGCAAGGATTTCAGTCTCTAGATGTTCAAAGCTGATAGAGACATACCCTAAAAGACTGGCAGCTGTAATTGCAGCAAGAGGTGGTTCTACAAAGTATTGACTCAGGGGGCTGAATAATTATGCACACCCCACTTAGCAGTTATTTGTAAAAAATGTTTGAATTAATGTATGATTTTCGTTCCACTTCTCATGTGTACACCACTTTGTATTGGTCTTTCACGTGGAATTCCATTAAAATTGATTCATGTTTGTGGCAGTAATGTGACAAAATGTGGATGTACAGGGGTTGGACAAAATAATGGAAACACCTAACATTTTGGCATCATAATTCTTGAACATGTTTTAAGCAATCAAAACTTGACATATGTTAAATTTTTTTGTTTATTATTTTTTTATTTGATATGTTTAATTTAAATCATTGTTTTTACAGATATTCAGACCAAAGTTGGTTATAATTTATAAAAATGGCAGATCTCTTAGACTTTTAAAGAGGCCAAATTGTTGGTGCTTGTATGGCAGGCGCTACTGTAACAGAAACTGCCTGAATGTTTGGCATTTCAAGAGGTACTGTCTCAAAAGTAATGACTGCCTTTGAAAGAGAAGGAAAAACGTCTTTAGCAAAGCACAGTTGTGGCCAAAAGTCGAAGTCGTCTGAGAGAGACCGTCGGACTCTAAATCGAATTTTTAGAAAAGCTCGCAAGACCACTGCTCCTAAAATCACTGCAGAGCTGAATGAACACCCACAGAACCCAGTTTCCACAAAAACTGTTCTGCGGGAGCTGCACAAATCTGGATTCCACGAAAGAACTGAAATTAGAAAACCTCTGCTCTCAAAGACAAATGTTTCAAAGCGTTTAGAGTGCTGTAGAAACCACCAGAATTGGTCCTTCGAGCAGTGGAAAAATGTGATTTTCTCTGACGAATCATCGTTTACCTTATTTCCAACCTCCGGCCGAGTGTACGTTTGAAGACAGCCGAAAGAAGCATTTCATCCAGACTGCCTTCTCCCAACCGTAAAACATGGCGGGGGTTCTATGATGATCTGGGGTGCTATTTCTTGGAAATGCGCCGGGCCAATGATTTACCTTCATGGAAGAACTAACAGCCGAGACTATTTAGGAATTTTGGGCGACCAAGTTCATCCTATGGTTCAAGAACTGTTTCCGGAGGGGAATGCCACCTTTCAAGGTGATAATGCCCTTAATCCATACAGCTAGAATTATTAAAGAATGGCACGAGAAACATTCTAATGAAGTTGAGCATCTCATCTGGCCACCACATTCCCCAGAACTCAACATTATTGAGCATTTATGGTCGTTATTAGAGATTCAAGTAAAAAGTCGATTAGTCTCTAAAAGAACTGGAGGGTGTTTTAACTGAAGAATGGGCTAAAATTCCTCTGGAAACAATTCACAATTAATATGAATCAATACCTCAGAGAATTGAGGCTGTAATTGCCGCAAAAGGTGGACCTACACCATATTAAAATATATTTTGTTGATTTTCAAGGTGTTTCTATTATTTTGTCCAACACCTGTATATATATATATATATATATATATATATATATATATATATGTATATATATATATATATATATATATATATATATATATATATATATATATATATATATATCATATTAAAATATATTTTGTTGATTTTCAAGGTGTTTCTATTATTTTGTCCAACACCTGTATATATATATATATATATATATATATATATATATATATACATACATATATATATATATATATATATATATATATATATATATACAGTGGTGTGAAAAACTATTTGCCCCCTTCCTAATTCCTTGTTCTTTTGCATGTTTGTCACACTTAATTGTTTCTGCTCATCAAAAACCGTTAACTATTAGTCAAAGATAACATAATTGAACACAAAATGCAGTTTTAAATGATGGTTTTTATTATTTAGTGAGAAAAATAACTCAAAACCTACATGGCCCTGTGTGAAAAAGAAATTGCCCTGTGAACCTAATAACTGGTTTGGCCACCCTTAGCAGCAATAACTGCAATCAAGCGTTTGCGATAACTTGCAACGAGTCTTTTACAGCGCTCTGGAGGAATTTTGGCCCAGTCATCTTTGCAGAATTGTTGTAATTCAGCTTTATTTGAGGGTTTTCTAGCATGAACCGCCTTTTTAAGGTCATGCCACAACATCTCAATAGGATTCAGGTCAGGACTTTGACTAGGCCACTCCAAAGTCTTCATTTTGTTTTTCTTCAGCCATTCAGAGGTGGATTTGCTGGTGTGTTTTGGGTCATTGTCCTGCTGCAGCACCTAAGATCGCTTCAGCTTGAGTTGACGAACAGATGGCCGGGCATTCTCCTTCAGGATTTTTTGGTAGACAGTAGAATTCATGGTTCCATCTATCACAGCAAGCCTTCCAGGTCCTGAAGCAGCAAAACAACCCCAGACCATCACACTACCACCACCATATTTTACTGTTGGTATGATGTTCTTTTGCTGAAATGCTGTGTTACTTCTACGCCAGATGTAACGGGACACACACTTTCCAAAAAGTTCAACTTTTGTCTCGTCGGTCCACAAGGTATTTTCCCAAAAGTCTTGCCAATCATTGAGATTTTTTTTAGCAAAATTGAGATGAGCCTTAATGTTCTTTTTGCTTAAAAGTGGTTTGCGCCTTGGATATCTGCCATGCAGACCCTTTTTGCCCAGTCTCTTTCTTATGGTGGAGTCGTGAACAATGACCTTAATTGAGGCAATTGAGGCCTGCAGATGTTGTCCTGGGGTCTTTTGTGGCCTCTCGGATGAGTTTTCTCTGCGCTCTTGGGGTAATTTTGGTCGGCCGGCCACTCCTGGGAAGGTTCATCACTGTTCCATGTATTTGCCATTTGTGGATAATGGCTCTCACTGTGGTTCGCTGGAGTCCCAAAGCTTTAGAAATGGCTTTATAATCCTTCCGCCATGGATATGTGCAAAGATGGGAATCTGATCTGGGTAGTATAAAAACTAAAGAGGAGTGGGGAAAGATATGGGACATAACTCCTAAACTCCCTCTTAATCTAGCACTGGTCGAATCAGCCTATAAAGTGATGCTACGATGGTACTGGGTACCCTCCAGACTCCGACATCTCTCCCAATCTAACACTGGTAACTGTTTTCGAGGCTGTGATACTAAAGGTGACATGTTACACACCTTTTGGCAATGCCCCATTCTCTCAAGGTTCTGGTCTCGGGTGTACAGATTGCTCAGATCACTATTCAACAAATCAATTGCTAAAGATCCATGGTCTGCTCTCTTGCACTCCAGACTAGAAACACTTAATAAACCTCAAAACATTCTGGCTAACTTTATTTTCGTGGCAGCTTCTCAAGTAATAGCACGAGCATGGAGGACCCAGTTTGTTTCATTTGAGGAACTGAAGAATAGAGTAACAAATTTTATGATTCAAGAGCAGATGGCTGGAGTACTGGAAGATAAGGTGGAGAGACATTACAAAACATGGAATCCTTGGCGCTCATATATAGGCTTGCCTCAAATTACATAGGCAATCACTGATTACCCTTATGCACATTGCTCTCTTGCAATGGATAGGAAGTTAAAAGAGGGCCCCAGATACCCTCATGTCTTCTTTCTTCTTTTCTACTTTCTTTCCTACTTTTCTGTTTTCTCTTTTCTTCTACTTTGAAGGGACCCTTCCTCTTCAATCTTTATCTGTGCGTTTTAGCGCACGATTTAAAAGTTAAATTTAAAAGTCGATGGAAAACAGCACCTTGTCAGACGATGCTACTTTGGTGTAGATGTGAGCCTTAGGCTAGACTGTTGTGCTGGTCCACCAACTTATAATATGTACATCATTATGTTCAGTTTGTTCTGTGCTAAGTCTGCAACAGACGACATATTGTATTGTGAAAAATTTCAATAAAAATTTTGAAAGAGAAATGGCTTTATAACCTTTACCAGACTGATAGATTTCAATTACAGTACTTTTGTTCTCATTTGTTCCTGAATTTCTTTGGATCTTGGCATGATGTCTAGCTTTTGAGGTGCTTTTGGTCTACTTCTCTGTGTCAGATAGCTCCTATTTAAGTGATTTCTTGATTGAAACAGGTGTGGCAGTAATAAGGCCTGGGGTGACTACAGAAATTGAACTCAGGTGTAATAAACCACCTTTAAGTTATTTTTTAACAAGGGGGGGCAATCACTTTTTCACACTGGGCCATGTAGATTTGGAGGTTTTTTTTCTCACTAAATAATAAAAACCATCATTTAAAACTGCATTTTGTGTTCAATTATGTTATCTTTGACTAATAGTTAACGGTTTTTGATGAGCAGAAACATTTAAGTGTGACAAACATGCAAAAGAATAAGAAATCAGGAAGGGGGCAAATAGTTTTTCACACCACTGTATATATATATATATATATATATATATATATATATATATATATATATATATTTTTTTTTTTTTTTTACAGAATAGGCATTAGACTCAGTATAAAAAAGAAATCTAACAGAAGTATATTAAAACGGTGGCATTTGGGGCTAGGGGGAGGGAAGTTGTGGGGGGTACAGGAATGATACACAATTGACATTTGCAAAGCTGTGGGACTGCAGGAGATAGCTGACAGAACACAAGCAGCTGGACTGGCGGGGACAAGGGTGGGGGCAGGACCAATGAAGAAGCCAATGTGTTGGAAGGAGAGACAGTATGGGAATAAAGGTCTCCTCCTCAGTTTATAACCAAAACCATTTTTACTAATACACTCATAAAAGTGGATGGTTGGTTTATAATATGTACATACAGCAATCGGGATGCCATTCCTGGATAAAACTGTCCTTTTATTTCACAGGTACAGTCTTTGTTGCATATCATGACGTATTGGGCCCAATCCAATTCATTTTTTTCCAAAGTTTTCTCCTAGGTCAGTGATGGTTAACCTTTTAGACAACAAGTGCCTGAACCCAAAACCCACTTATTTACCGCAAAGTGCAACCATGGCAATTTAACCCCAATACTGAAGTTTTACTTTGGTTAGTCATACTTAGATTCTAGTGGGGGTATATAGTGATTGATAGATTAATGGCAGACTGGTGATTGCAATTGCAGGTGATAGGTGATAGGTAATTAGGAAACAAGCAGTTACAGAAAGTGGGTTGACAAGTAGCAGATACTGGATATTATGCCATAAACTATGTTGAAGGACCTCTGTCACAAAAATCTTAAAATTTAAAATACAAATAAACATATACAATTAAGAAGTACTTTTCTTCCACAGTAAAATGAGCCATACATTACTTTTCTCCTGTGTTGCTGCCACTTACATAAACCCTCTGGGCGATACAATTATATCGCCCAGGAGGTGGCGCAGCACTATTTTTTAAATTTTTTTATTTTTTAAATCATGTAGCGAGCCCAGGGCTCGCTACATGATAGCCGCAGCGCAGCGGCATCCCCCCACCCACTCCGATCGCCTTCGGCGATCAGAGTAAGCAGGAAATCCCGTTCAGAACGGGATTTCCTGCTGGGCTTCCCTGGTCGCCATGGCGACGGGGCGGGATGACGTCACCGACGTCATGGACGTCGTGACGTCGTAGGGAGTTCCGATCCACCCCTCAGCGCTGCCTGGCACTGATTGGCCAGGCTGCGCAAGGGGTTGGGGAGGGGGGGGGGCTGCGCGGAACGGCGGGTAGCGGCGGATCGGCGGCGAGCGGCGGCGATCGGAAGTTACACGCAGCTAGCAAAGTGCTAGCTGCGTGTAACAAAAAAAAAATTATGCAAATCGGCCCAGCGGGGCCTGAGAAATCCTCCTGCGCGACATACCCCGAGCTCAGCTCGGGATTATCGCTCAGGAGGTTAAGTAGTAGAACATTACCGACAGATTTTGGACTAGCCTATCTTCTCATGGGGGGTTCTCTGGGTTTTCTTTATTTTTAAAAGCACTTAGTGAATGGCAGTTGCTCCTTCCAACTGCCAAAAAAGTGTGCAGCTAGCAGGGAGGCTGGTCAGCATCTTTGTATAAATCTTTTTTAGAGAATGTCTTTATAAAGAATAAAGGCCATGTTGAGAATCTCCCATGATGAAATGGACCAACCCAAAACCTGTCAGGAATGTCAGATTTCTACTACCTACTGTAAGTAACAGCAACATAGGAGAAAAGTAATGTATTGCTCATTTTACCCTGGAAGAAATGTACTTCTTATTTGTATGTGTTTTAAATTTTAAGATTTTCGCGACAGTTCCTCATTAAGCAGAACTATGTGCTTAAAGTTTTACGTATGATAAGTAGAGCATAATTTATTGTATGTAATGTTATGCATTCTGCTCAACACATTGTGCGGTAAGAATTTACGCACGTAATTCTGTTTAACACAGTTTATTGCATACTCCTGAGTGTTTGATAAGTAGTGGGTAGTGGACCAGTAGTTAGTGGTGAGTAGTGGTGGGTGATAACCAGCAGTGTATGCCAAGTTGCTGTGGTTGCTAAGGTGCAGTGGGAGAGAAATTCCAGTGAGTGCTAAGTCATTGTGGGTAATTAGGAGTGGTTGCCAATTTGCTGTGGGTACAAAACCATTGTAGGTGCCAAGGTAATGTGGATGTAAAGATGCAGGAGTGCCCTAGATTCAGAGTGTACTAAGTTGTGAATGCTACGCAAAACTGTGTACAAAGGTGCAGCACTGGATGCCAAGCTGCAGTGAGTACTAAGTAGCACTGGCTGCTAAGTCGCAGGATTGGTAAATGTTAATCATCCCAAAAAACGGGTGAGCACAATATACCAAAGCACAACCCTAAATGGAGAGCTCAGATTAAATCAATAATTGAAAAATTATGGTACTCATATATGCCACTGCCAGGCTTGAATTTTCACAAGAGCCTATAGGCACAGATGTCCTGGCACCCAAGACTTTGCCCTCCATGAACCTACACAGCCCCACTAAACTGCGCCACAAGTATGCTGGCTGGCCCAGCTGTCACTTCTCCCTTACTTCCCTGCCCATCATAGGTAGCTACAGGTGTCTGTCAACATTGGGTAGCCAAAGGTACTCTCAGTACTAAGTAGCTAGTGGTGCCCCCGAGTGAAGTAAGTTCTCGTCAGTGTAATGCTGAGGGAAGGGTGAGTAACCTCTCATTTACACTCTGCTCAGGACTGCATAGGGAAGGAGGTAGGGAGGCACTAGGGGAGGGGAGTGAGCCACCTTTCCATCATCAGGCGTCGATAGGCACATGTCTACGGTGCCTTATGGTAAATCCAGCCCTGGCCACTGCAGTGTGCTAAATACAACTTGATAAATAATACCAGAGTGTGACTACAAAAAGTAGGGGCAACAAGAACCCTACCACATTCAAAATCAATTAACAAGCTTGTCTTTATTAACCGCTTGCCGCCCGCGTCACGCCACTGGGCGTGGCCGCGGCGGCAGCCCCAGGACCAGCTAACGCCAATTGGCGGAAAGTCCTGGGGCAGCAGTTTACGGGAGATCGCGCGCACGGTGAGCGCGCATCTCCCGCTTGGTGGGCGGAGCTGAGCTCCGCCTTCAGTCTCCGAGCGGCGATCGCCGTGTATTTACATGTGCAGCGCTGCGATCAGCAGCAGCGCTGCACTGGGGACAGCTGTGTGACACGGCTGTTCCTCTGGGGGACAAGAGAGCGATCGGCTCTCATAGGCAGAAGCCTATGACAGCCGATTGCCGTGATTGGCCGGCTGGGAGGAGGGAGGGGATTTAGAAAAAAAAAAAAAAGAAAATAGTAAAAAATATTTTTAAAAAAACAGGGGGGGCCATCAGACCTCACCAACAGAGAGCTCTGTTGGTGGGGAGAAAAGGGGGGGGGGATCACTTGTGTGCAGAGGTATACGGCCCTGCAGCTTGGCCTTAAAGCTGCAGTGGACAATTAAGGAAAAATTAGGCTGGTCACTAGGGGGGTTTACCACCAATTATCCTCAAGAGGTTAAAGTAGGATGAAACTCACTTTATAAAACTCTTGTACCTGTTGCATTCACGGAAGGAGAGACGGGCTATCTCGAACCAACCACCTATATATGTGATAAGGACGGTGCACTTGATGTTACTCAGTGCAGAAATCTTATAAGCGAGTTTATGCAGTACGGGTCCAATTTGCATGGACCATCAATGTAAGTTATTTGTTTTTAATGTATGAAGATTGTGGAATAAAATTGTAACCCCTTGTTGCTGAAATCTACTAAGCCTGGCCTATGGTTTGTCCTTTGGTGGTGGACACTGTGTAGTGTATACCTATTGAGCACTGGGTGACTGCAGGCTGTAGCAGCAGGAGTGGGTGAGGCATCAGCGCTGAGGATTGCATTTACAGTTAACTTAGATTACCCTTCAACCCTTTTACCTTTCATCCAACTTTAACCCTTTGTACCTCCAACCTCCACCGGGACTGCAAGATATTTACAGGAGCAGCAGGCTGCAAGTCGCTGGCCAGTGCACAGAAAGTGTGTCTGTATTGTGTCCAGGGCCGGATTCACCAAAAGGCACTGTAGGCACGTGCTTATGGGCGCCTGATGATGGAACCCTCCCCTAGTGCATCCCTCTCTTCTTTCCCAGTGCAGAGGCCCAAGTTGAGTTTAATGAAGAGGCTACTAACCTGACACTCAGCATTCCACTGATGAGATCTATCTTCAACTGGGGGAGAAACCTCTAGCTACCTAATACGTTGGGTCACCTCTAGCTACTTAATACAGAGAGAACCTCTGGTTACCTAATACTAAATGGCACCTGTAGCCACCTATGACAGGCAAGGAAAGCAAGGGAGATGTGACAGCTGGGCCAGCCAGCACACTTGCGGTGCAGTTCGGTGGGGGTTTGTAGGTTCATGGAGGGCAAAGTCTAGGGTGCCAGGACATCTGTGCCTATAGGCTCCTGTGATGGGAATCCGAGCCTGATTGTGTCAGCCTCTTTGTGAGGTACAATCCTGCTGTCCTGGCTGCTGTTTGCTGGCTCACTGACTAATTTTGGCTGGATTTATGTGTCCTGATCCCGATATGGCGCACACTCGGATACTTCTGTATACCACTGCGAATGTCTGTCTGGTGCTGATATACAAGACGTGCGCCCATTGCCCAGTAGAAAAGAGAAGATGTGTGCACGTTGACCAATGGGGAGGAGAGGGGATGGGCCATGACCTTGGTGCTGTGCACTATGTTCCAACAACTCTCTACTCCAAAATAGCTTGGGGCTTCTCCTGAGATAGCTATGGCAACGGCGGGCGTGACTTGGAGACGGCTCAGAGTGCCACCTCTGGCTTCGCCACCACTGTCCTATGTGATATTTTAATGCAATGTAAGACGTACCTGCCGGCCACAGAGGGTGCTTTATGTCATACGGGGAGTCCAGTGCGGTGAGAGGCCCATCACACCTCACAAACAAAGTCCAATCTGTAGTAGCAATCCACATAGGACTCAACCCTTCAAGGAATGATTTCCATCAAAACATTTATTTGTGCATAGCGATCCTACAGCATATAGATATGCACGTGCGTATCTATATGCTGTAGGACCGCTATGCACAAATAAATGTTTTGATGGAAATCATTCCTTGAAGGGTTGAGTCCTATGTGGATTGCTACTACAGACTATGTGATATTTTCACATGATAAATAAAATGCCTTTTAAACCATCAGCAACCAAGCAAATAATTTTGGCAGTACTTTTTCACCTATTCTTTGGTGCTTTTTCAATTGCAAAGTGTAAAGGTTATTTTAAACAGAAGATGAAAAAATATCTCAGAGGAGAAAACTTAGGAGAAAAGGTGAATTTGATAAGGCCCGTTAGATCTCATCCTCTTTTTTTCAGAGATCTTTTCTGATCTAGTAAACAGTCATGTTTGAATCTCCAAATAGTAAACCACATGATACATATTATTTGTTTGAATTTAGGCTGGTTTCAAAGTGGGACGTTAAAGTCCCACGTTACAGCAGCCAGTAACGCAGCCTAACTCACAGCACTGTAAAATCAATTTGCTGTTTACAGTGCCCACGTTGCGTTACATAGTAACACAGCACGTTTAACCTTCCTGTCGGTTCGGGGTAAGCCGCGCAGGAGGTTTTCTCAGGCCTTTCTGGGCCGATTTGCTTACTTTTTTTTTTGCAGCACACCGATTGCCGCTGCCGCACGCTCGATCACCGCTATCCGTCACGCCACGCCGCCCCCCCCCCCCCCCCAGACCCCGTGCGCTGCCTGGCCAATTAGTGCCAGGCAGCGCTGAGGGGTGGATCGGGACTCCCAATGACGTCGCTGACGTCGGTGACGTCATCCCGCCCCATCGCCATGGCGACGGGGGAAGCCCTCCAGGAAATCCCGTTCTTTGAACGGGAGTTCCTGATCGGATATCGCCGAAGGCGATCGAGGCGGGCGGGGGATGAGCAGCGGCTATCATGTAGCGAGCCCTGGGCTCGCTACATAATTAAAAAAAAAAAACTGCTGCGCTCCCACCTGGCGAAATTAATTAGACCGCCAGGAGGGTTAAACAAAGTGCTGCATGCTGTACGTTATACTGGGCTAAGCCACGTTAGACTGTTTGCACATGCTCAGTAATGTTGGAGGAGGAGGTCTCCCCTCCTCCTCCGCGGCCAGCCACATGGCTAATTAATATTCACTGCACTGTGGTGACTCATGGTGGGACTGTAGTCCTTCATTTGATCCGGATCTTTTTTGTGAGTCCAATCATCCGGATCATCACAATGAAAGATTCGGTTCACAGTGGATGTCTGTCTGGAAGAAACAGGAACATACGGAATGTACAGTGCAGGGAAAGTCCTGTCCTGCTAGTCATTTCACCCAGTCTGCTTCCCTATTAAAATGTTTCAAATGATTTGGTTCAAAGATTCGGATCTTTTCAGTGATCTGATTCAAATGATCCGAATCCTTAAAAAGATCCGGACTTCCTATCACTAACCTAGAGCGGCTGCTTTGAGAGCTGCATAACGCAGCTCAATCTGACGTCCAACTTCAACACCACCATGCATTGCGTTAGGGGCACGTTATGCAACCATAACGTCCCCTAAAACGCAACGTCTTGGTGGGAAAGTAGCCTTAAACACAACCACAATTAGCAAGTTTTTAAATACCTTTTAAATGTTGCCTTTTAAACAGTTCATCAAACATGCAAACATCAAAGCACTTCATTGAGGCCTCGTTTATATTGCGTTCCATTTACTTTAGCGTTCAAATTTGTTGTTTTTGGAGGAGTTTTTTTTTTCTCCTCTCGGTGCTCGGGTGGGTGCAGCGATTTTTGTACAGCGCTTCAATAAGCGCTTTTCAGAGTGATTGCAATTTTTCACTCCTGACGTAAGTCAGGAAGTGAACGCTTTGACCCGGAAAAGAATAAATACAGTGTATTTATTCTTAAAAACGCAAATCGCTGCACAAATCGATTTTGTGAACATTTTGCATTTCTCCTATACCTTTCATTGAGCAGAATCACCTCAAAAATGGTCCACGCACCACTTTGCTGCCCGCACAGCGTACAACTCGCGTGTGAAAAAAGGCCGAAAATGAATCCAGTGTGAATGAGCCCTGAAAGAGAATTCCTAACACTAAATAAACACAATGCTAACTGAATTCAAAGCCAACAATTGTATTACTTAAAGGAAACTTTTGAATTTTTGTATTATTTAGTTCTAAAAATACTTGTAAAGTTATTATACAGTATATATATTTCCTTTGTAAACTCATTCCAAACACTTGTATACTGCATATACATACAGTATATTTTCTATTTTACTCTCTGCAAATAAAGTTCTTCTTGGCCACACACCATGCGAACTGACTGTACAATCAATCATCAATTTGACCACTATCATGTAGTATAAAAGAGACTAACTGAAATATATATCTCAGTCATAGTGAATCTATGAATGTTGGTAAGATTGTATGAAAATTGTACGGTCAGATTGCATAGTGTGTGGCAAAGTGTGATGAGTACTAGATTGAATTCCAGACTAGAAGACCTGTTTGTCCAACTTGCAAAACAAGTGACAACATTATATCGACCCACTTTCTTATTACTGCTTGTGAGCTGCAGGCTTTTTCAGTTTCAGGAACATAAATGCCTGAAACATGTTCAATCCCATCTTCTTGCCCTAAGGCCTGGTGCACACCAAAAAACGCTAGTAGATCCGCAAAATGCTAGCAGATTTTGAAACGCTTTTTCTTCTTTTTCTGTAGCGTTTCAGCTAGCATTTTGCGGTTTTGTGAAGCGTTTTTGGTGTAGTAGATTTCATGTATTGTTACAGTAAAGCTGTTACTGAACAGCTACTGTAACAAAAAACGCCTGGCAAACCGCTCTGAAGTGCCGTTTTTCAGAGCGTTTTTCGTTTTTCCTATAATTAACACTGAGGCGGGAAACGCATCCGCAATCCAAAATCTGCAGCAGCCCGGGAGTATGAGTTTCTGCAAAACGCCTCCTGCTCTGGTGTGCACCAGCCCATTGAAATACATTACCCTAGAGGATCCGCACCCGCAAGCGGATCGCAAACCGCAGCAGAACCGCTCTGGTGTGCACTAGGCCTTACTGAGATAAAAGGTAGGGCTTTATTTCCATTCAGACGAATAGCCAAGATACAGGTAGCTCATGCACTTTCATAACCTATGGAGAGAATGAGGAAGCATACCTCTGATCAATGGGTTTTTTTTTAGCTCTTTTGACCCATAAAGACTGAAATTTCATCCATAGCAATCTTGTTGGAGAACTGGTATTTTGAAAAGTCGTTACCGTCAACAAAGGACTTGACCTGGCCATTGCTTTTGGGGTGCGATGCTCCGCCCCATCGCATTGCACCACAACGCAAAAAACTTAATTCATATGACTCGGTGGCAGAGTGCACAGGGTCATATGCATTGCACCCTCCCCCCCTCTCCACACAACCTTCGCTGACACTCTCCACCCCTCGCCACTCTCCACTCCTCGACGCTTGATGTACTCCCTGCTGTACAAGAAGTACGTCACTGTGATTCCTGAGTTTTCCCCTCCTCCCGTGCAAGCGCACTGCAACACCAACATATTTTAAATTCCTGTGTCACCCATTAACTTCCATTACTTCTGCTTGGCGGCCGTTCGGGCACTTCCGGTACATCGCGACGTGTTAATTGCCTTGCCTTGATTGTCATTGCGATACCCTGCGGTAAAACAGGGTAACGCAATACTCAATTGCAAGGCAGGTGTAAAAGGGGTCTGAAGGCAAATGCATGTTTAATAATTTCCAGTGTTGTTGACCTTCTCAAAGACAGTTTGTTTTGCTGAAGAAAGCCATCCATCCAGTGTTGCGATGCTTTAAATCCTGGGGATGGGGATATTTCTAATTTTGCACTCATGTCACACAGTTACATTAGTTTTGCAATGTATGGTAAATAGCACACTAAGGGCTTGATTCACAAAAGAGTGCTAACTGTTAGCACGGCCGTTTTCGCGTGAATTTTCGCATTGCGCGCGATCGCGAATTTTCGTGCGAAGCGATAACGGTTTCGCGCGCAAATGCGAATTTTCGCGCGAAAACGATATCGATTTCACAGTAAAATTCGCGTTTGCGCGCGAAAACGTTATCGTTTTGCGCGAAAATTCGCGATCGCGCGCTATGCGAAAATTTGCGCGCAAACGGCCGTGCTAACAGTTAGCACTCTTTTGTGAATCAAGCCCTAATTGTGCCTGGGGCTTATTTTTGAGGCAGGTCTTATATTATGATCATAATGAAAAAAATCATGCTAGGGCTTATTTTATGGGTAGGTCTTATTTTCAGGGGAAACACGGTACATGTCTCTCAATTTATACTCAGGAGCTCGGCCAACTGTTTTCAAGCTGCACACATAAACCTTAATTTAATAAAAAAAATATTAACAACAATTTTAAACAATTTTCAGTAATGAAAGAAGAAAAATAAAAAAAACAATATATTCTCACATGTAATGGTTCCCTGAAACGCTAATAGACATAAACTGATTTCTCTGATTGTTTTTAGAAGTTAAAATGTATCTAAATAGATGTCACAAAGTAGTCACTGGAAGTAGCAGCTTAGTTTAATCAGTTGTTTATATAAAAACACATCTAAGCAGGTGATATCCCTTATAGTACTACCTGTAGGTATGGAAGTGGATCCAAACTCTTGCACAGGACAGAAAGAAAACATAAAGAAATGCACCCTCTATGTATTTAAAGAGTTTAGCCTGTCTAATTCACCCTCCTCTGTGTCTGTGTCATAAGTTGTATTTTCAGAATCAGAATCATTTATTTATTCAGAATCAGAATCAGCTGAATTTGATCCTTCAGCTGCCATGGCAGAGAGGCTAATTTGAAAGCACAGGATATTAACAAAATGTCTGCTTCCATGAAAGCAGGAAGTAGATATACTGCAGATTTATTGCAGGATTTGTATCAGCTGTAACAAATAAATGTTTTTCTTTAAAGGTCATTATATGTTGCATATCTTTTATAGCAGAGGAGAAGATCTTGTGTAAACTATATAAGAAAATTCAACAAGCCCCTGCACCTGATAAAGCACACCTGAGGAGCATAGTGTGGGCCTTTGTGTCTTTGTGGAACCCAGCTGATATGTGGATGCGGTGAATCTTATTATACAGACGACATGCTGGGGCACTCACCTTGACAATGACAGGCCGGGATGGCTGACAGGGTAGAGTGTCAGCTTCCTGGCAAGGAGCTTATTGTTCCCAAAAGAAATGCCTTTTATGCTACATACTTTCAATCAGTAAGACTGTTATATGGAAATTAGAAGAGCTGGAGTCAGAGGAATCATAAACTGAGTAGTTGGAGTCAGAGGATTTTGTACTGACTCCACAGCCCTGCTCCTGCTCCTACTGCTTAACACTAATCCCCCTCCTTCCTAATATCTGACACTAACACCCCTCCTAGTGCCTAACAATAACCTTCCCTCCTACGCGTGCATCCAATAAAGGCACCTGGAAATGTGGGCGCCCAGTTATGCCGATAGTAAAATATCGGCGTTAAAAACCTATATTTCACTATAGAAGTGTAAAAAAATCGGTATTAAATACTAATATTTTACTATGACCAAACCTAACCCTACTCTCACACAGAACCTTACCCCTAATGATTAACCCTTAACCCCCCCCCCCCCCCCCCCACACACACACACACACACACACAATACCTACCTAGGCCTAACCCTTAAACCCCTGCCCCCGCGCACACACACACACATACTACCTACCTAACACCTAACCCATAACCCTTCCCCGCCCCCGCACAAACTACCTACCTAATGCCTAACCCTTAAACCCCCCTACACACACAAACTTCCTACCTAACGCCTAACTCTTAAACCCCCCACAAACTACCTACCTAATACTTAACTCTTAAACCTTCCCCGCACCAACTACCTACCTAATGCCTAACCCTTAACCACTCTGCGACCGCCTAACGCAGGATGGCGGCCGCAGAGTGGCTCTCTCGTTCCTCCATGACGCCATATGGCATCATCTCCCGAGACGTGAGATTAGATGGGAGACAGGAGCTTGCACGAGCGTGCTCTCCCATCAATAAGCACAGCAGGGTATGGCAATCAGCCTGCCAGTGGCTGATCAGCCCTGGCAGGCTGCGATCGTTTTATACACAAGAAAATGTATGTATATAGTGCTGCCATCTAAGTATGTGCTTGTCATTTAACTGACCCTCTGATGGGTTCACATTCTAATCCCTATCATAGACATATGCCTAAGTATGTAATGTGTAGTGTATGGATCGTAGTGTAGGGCTAATTTAGGGGGGGGGATACAAAAAAAAGAAAAAAAAATCGCTTTTTTTAATTGAAAAAAAAAAAAAAAAAGAATCGCAGCAGCAATCAGATACCAGCAAAAGAAAGCACTATTTGTGGGAAGAAAAGGAGTTCAAATTCATTTGGGTGCTCAGTTGTATGACTGAGCAATAAACCGTTGCGAAGTGCAGAATTGTAAAAAGTGGCCTGGTCACTAGGGGAGTATAAACCTTTGGTCTTCAAGTAGTTAACCCCCCCCCCACACACACACACACACTACCTGCCTAATGAATAAACTCCCCCACACTAGCTATCTAAGGGCCCGTTTTCTCTAGCCGCGGTGCGATAATGCTTCCAGTAGCTGCAGTGATGATCACACTGCGGCAAAAAAAAGAGAAAATTCAAATTCTCGTGCGCCATCATAGGTCCCTTAAAATATAGGCATTTGGGTGCTCGCAGTTCCCGACATATAGCAGGCGCCCAAATTTCCACATACCGTGCCCAATTACCGATATTTTGCATTGGCGCCTATTAGTCCACTCGCCGCATGCACCCAGATTTGCTGCTTCGCCCTCCTACTGCCAAACACTAACGACCTGGCGCCTGAATAACTGCAAGTAGTAGTTATTAGGCAACTGTAAGTACTAGCCAATCATCTTAAAGTAGCCAATCAGCTATTGTAAATGAACCTTATGTAGTAGCCTTTAAGCTGCTACTGTTGCCAATTGGCTACTAGTACCCGCATCAAGCTCCCAACTTAACCCCTGGCTGCCCAAATACTGACAATTTACATTAGGGTGTTTAAAACACCCGCTGAACCCTGAATCCAAATGAGCTAATTATGTCCTGAATTTTATCTTCTTTTATTTATTCTAATTTTTTTTCCAATCATTGTTAATTTTTTGTTGGTGTGAGATGACTAGGATAGATTTCTGGGGTGCAGATTTTTCTCTACTAAAGGGAGTACCGCAAATATCTGTAAAATGCATAAGCATTTTATGCGTGTATTGCTTTTAACTCTTAGACTGCCGCCAATGTCCTAAGACATTTCCGAAAGTTTTTCCACATATGCCACGGACATCTAAAAACTTTTTTCAGCAAAACTTAATTTGCCTGCCATGAACGTCTTTAGGCATTTACAAAATTTGTATCCCTACATATCTAAAGGCATCTCTGGCGCAGGAAAGTAGCTTTTTTTAAAAAATGGTGCAATCTAAGGGTTAAAAAGTGTTTTATAATTGCAGGAAGTTGTCAGTCTCCATAACAGTGATGTGTAAGCGGCAATGAGAGGAGACAAGTATCATGGGCACCAGACACAATTCGTCAATCCCCTCCTTTTGCACATTTGGATAAACATTGTAATCAGAGACACACATTGGGACCTTACTTTTTGTAAGCTTTACTTGAAACCTGAACTTAACACTTAACAGTAGGTATAGTCTATACAGATAACCTGGTTTTGACAAAGCAGAATGCCAACAATCTCTGTCACATTTCCATAGATCTTGCTCTGCAAGTTGCCATACCCGGAAGTTATTGGTGCCAAAACACACATTCCCTCTGACAGAATAGTTGAATACTTGTCATGCTAAAGAAATGACATAATCTAAATGGCAAACAATACCAGCAGTTTCAAATTGATTATTGACCTGCAGGGCAGCCACTCATCCAGGGAAGTAAATGGAAGGAACACTTGTGTGTGCACATAAATAACTGAAAGTGTAGCTGTAAGGCCTGGTGGATCTCCTGCCTTCTGTAACGATTGGTTTTAGCAAAACCAGATTTTCTGATTATTGGTGATCTGCAGTATCACCAATAATACAGATGTTATACCTGATTATGTGATGATCTGCAGAATCACCAATAATACAAGTATAGCAAGACACAGGACACACAGGTGTAAGATAGTGTTTGGTGCAACAGTAAATATTGATAGAGATACCCATTATCCCAGAGAGGCTGGTAGAAGGGGGTATCTCTAAAGAACACAGTAATCAGTACTCCCGCTGGCTGGAGACACAGAGGAATAGTGACAGTTTCACCCGAGGAGCGGGTGATGCCTGGTGAGACAATGTAGAGTGATCACTCGATGAGCGAGTGATTCAGACTGTACTGCAGTAGGTGATTCCCTGAGGGGCAGGATATCTTAGACAGTATGATATTAGCTAGTCACCTGAGGAGCAGGTGATTAAGACTATACTGCAGCTATCAACCTGAGGAGCAGGTGATGAAGACTGTACTGCAGCTATCAACCTGAGGAGCAGGTGATTAAGACTGTACTGCAGCTATCAACCTGAGGAGCAGGTGATGAGGACTGTGCTGCAACTATCAACCTGCGGAGCAGGTGATTCAGACTATACTGCAGCTATCTACCTGAGGAGCAGGTGATCCCTAAACTGAGAGTCCCTCACCAGGACTAAGCTCCCTGGTGAGGACAGAAGAGTCAGACAAGCAGGTTCGGCAACACACGGACAGATACGGTACAGAGACAGGAAGCTAAAGCAGAGTAGTAGTTCAGGCAGAGTCGGCAACTTATCAGATAGGCAAAGGTACCGAATCAGAGAGAAGAAGAATAGTCAAACTAGCAGAAGGTCATAACAAATAATACAATTCAATTAGTACTTTAAGTTATCAATAGAATCTGGCTAAGTGTGGATCCCCAGCTCCAGCTGGTTCTAGCACACTTTGGGATCTGACTAGGTCTGAGTGCTAACACGTAGCATATGCAACAGCAGACGCGGAACAACTGACAGTCAGGTCCTATATATACTAAACGTGCTCTATAGCGCCACCCTGATCACTCAGCCAATCCAGAGCATAGCTGGAGTCAGCTGACCGAATGATCAGCTGACTCCCCTTCTAGATGCATAAAGGTCCTTTCGCTCGGCGCGCGCGCGTAGCCCTTAGTCTATGAGCGATAGAAGGACCAGGCAAAGCACCAGCATGTAACTGTGCGGCGGAAACCGCCGGCTGTGACGCGGAGATAGCCGCCATGCCGCTTGCTGTTGCGGCGGTATCTCCGCTATCCATTACACCTTCTCTTCAATTCCTTTAGTGTGTCCCAATCTCCATTGTAGTCTTTGCCACGAACGAACCGTGAAAAATGCAATTGCAATCGGTTTTCCGCACTGATTGTGATTCACAGAATTATTGCATCCACCAGGTTGGATGGTCTGTGGGTTGAAACAGATCGGAAGGCATTGAGCAGTCTGGCCACTAGGCAGCATGTGACAGTCTTCAACCTATGTGGCACATCCCCTCTCAGCCTCTGGTGACTATGCATTATCCCAGAATTCAGTTAGAACCAGCCCTTCAGTACGAAAGGTATAGGAACTGAAGATGTGAAGGCTGAAGTACTGCCAGAAGCTCACTAGGCAGGAAGGGTAGTCAAATAGTCTAAATCAGCAACAAATCTTGGAGAAAGTGCAGTACAGATCCATAGAGCAAGTGAGTAATCCAACAAGCCAACGTCATAAATAAACTTGAAGTCAGAGGTTCACAGTATTCAAGGAGCTAGACAAGAGAAGGTATACAATCAAGGGTAGTTTCAAGCGGCAATCAAACTTGAGTACAAAGGTCAGTTTAAGCGGACCCAAACCAATCACTTTTTTAAATTAAAAATATTTAGCTGCACCACTCTGACACATACAAAGATAAATAAACACTGATTCAAACCTATGATCATTTCAGTGCATGCTTTTCACCCTTCTCTTTTCATAACTAGGGTTATACTGGTGGCAGCCATTAGCAATTCCTCCATTGCCGGACACCATCTACTCCACCAGTTTGCAGGATTTTGTCCCGGCAATTTGAAAGGAAGGGAGGGGTTCCTCCAATTAATGTAAAATATTTTATATTTGTCATCATGCAGCTGAAAAAAGGCTGCTATTTATTATTATAATTTAGAAAATAGATTTTATTTCTGAAATCTTGTATTTTTAATTTGGGTCCACCTTAAGGTTGTAACTCAAGGCAATCCGATAATCATACCCTAGCAGTGAGCTAACAGATGCTAATGCCATCACAGGTGGGAATGCACTGAACAGGGTAGAATGTTAGTGGGGCACTGACCAATCAATGTGGGACTACAAGTTATAGCAGCTCATTGGCTGCCTGCAACAGTAAACAAGTGGCCACTCAATCTACATACAAATGAGGTTGATTTTCCCAGATGCGGCTGACTGTGGCACTAGAGAGAATAAGGTGGCCATGTGGCCATGCACACCTGTCAATGTGCCTGCTCGTGAACATGCCCACACTTGCAGGAATACTGGACAGTCCGGAAACAACCTGACCACACCCGACAGAAAAGGAAGGCAGCTGTTTGAGCCAGCTCTTGGAAGTGCTGGCATCATTGCAGGCATGCCAGTAAGGTATGTTTCTTACAAAAGCAGTTTATAATGACAAAACCAATTGGCTAAGGTCTAATCAATAATTAGAGCCATTTCTTCTGGAGATTCTTTTTTATGTAACTATGGCATCTGTTTATTGACTGACAACAATGGTGGCAGTACTGCAGACATCCTCTCCATTGCTGATGTGGTGCATGGCATTGGGGAACACTTTTCATTGGGAATACAATGGAATTTGATGTCCACCCATCAAGTTGCTCCAAGTTCATTCTTGGGGCACCTGCCACAGAAAGGAACATAGGCCCAGTTGTAATAATTTGTCAGCTGTACAGTGAAAGTAAGCACATAGTTAACCCTGCTACTCAGTAGGCCTCACAGTGAACAAATGGCAAAACACTGTCTCCGTTCATATGAAAAATGTCCCGCGCCAAAGTCCTGGCTGGTGCAGGCGCAGTATGTCTGCGGGAGTATGCGCGCACTCCCGCGGGAAGATGTAGCCCGCGCACGTGCCTGCTGACTCGGACCTACTGTGTGCACATGCGCAGTATGTCCGCTTGGGCACCTGGTGACCATGCTCCCCACCGACCTCTAGTCCAGTGCATGCAGTACTGGCTATGACTTACCGCAGGAGTGCACATTTAATCCCGCGGACATACTACGCCTGCGCGGATCCTGCTGATCACTACTTTGGACTGGGACATTTTTCGGATGAACAGAGACAGACGCAGGGCCACGGGAGGTGCGGTAAGCCTATGTGCATCTCCTCACACACACATGACGTCAATTACAGGGTTCTTTAAGGTCTAAGGTATCCTTTAAAGAGAACTTGTACTTACCTCGGAAGGAGGAAGCCTCTGGATCCTATCGAGGCTTCCCCCGTCCTCCTACGTCCCACGGTGGTCTCGCTGGGCCACTCCGAGCCTCGGGCATGTAAATATTTACCTTCTCGGCTCCAGCAAAAGGCGCAATAGCATCAGGTGAAAATAGCAGATCCCAGTCAGGTCCGCTCTACTGCGCAGCCGCAAGTCGCCTGCGCAGTAGAGCGGACCTGATTAGGATCAGCTATTTCAACCTTAGCCCATCGGGGAGCCACTACTGCGCCTGCGCCACAGCACAACAAATTGTCGGCTGTACTTTCGGAGGGGCCCATCAAGACCACCGTGGGACAGAGAAGGATGGGGGAAGCCTCGATAGGATACAGAGGCTTCCCCCTCTTGTGATAAGTACTCCCAGTGGCACTTTTTTTTGTTACAGAGTCTCTTTAAAGTGGATCCAAAATGAAAAACTAACTATAGCAAGTAACTTGTCTATATGTCTTATCTAAAGTTTAGATGCAAACAGCTTCAACAGTATATGATTATTTCTTCTTGTGATCAAAAGAGAGCAGCCATATTCAGCTTGTCATCACTACACAGGCAAGCTGCTCTGCATCTTCACCCCTCAGCCTGTGAAAACTCCACTCCCCACTCTGCCCCCTTGCCTCAAAAATCTCAGCAGCTCTGGTAACGCCTCCTCCTTCACCTTTGAGAAAAGCCTCCTCCTTACCAGATTGAGCTCTAAGGTCTAAAAGCGGTGCAATTTTTTTGTATGCTTTTTTGTGCTCACTCACCTCCCTGGGATCCAGTGCTGCAGTTTACCTCCGTCCTCCGGGTAGCATTGTAACCCTATAGTTAGACTGCCAGCTGTCATCATGACGGCTTCCAAGGGGAAGCAGAGCCTCGCAGTAGAAGAAGAAGAATGGCGGACGATGTTGGGATCCCCTGGGAGGTGAGTTAAAACGCTCGTTGCGAGCATTTCTCTGCATAGGCCTCCCGGCAGCTAACACAAGTTTAGCTTAGGATAACCACTCCAAGCTTGTTTTTTTTCCACCCCGAGCTGAACTTGTGATTACCGCTAAGGAGGTTAAAAAAAAAGTATTTGGCTTGAGGAATGCCTTATAAAATATATGTAAGGGGCACAATTATGAAATGTGTAAAAGTTTACCTCGGATCCACTTTAAAGGACTTCCGAGGTCAAATGCCGTTCCGCCGGGTCCCTGCCGCTCAATAGCCCCCCAGGCCGGCTCCCGACCCCACGGCCCGGGTCGGGCTCTCTCCTGCCTCTACAAACATGGCCGCATGAGCTGGCCGCCTGTAGCGTGGATCGGGGGGTTGGCCCTAGAGCTGCGCAGCCGAACTCGCGGCTATGAGGAATGTGCAGCCCCGGCCAGCTCATGCGGCCATGTTTGTAGAGGCAAGAGAGCCCGACCCGGGCCGTGAGGTAGGGAGCCGGCCCAGGGGGCTATTGAGCGGCGGGGACCCGGCGGAACGGCACGGAGGGCGCGGACGGCGTCCTCTGTGCCTTCAAATATGATGCAAGTATTTCACTTTTTTTTTATTTGGCCTCGGAAATCCTTTAAGGACATTTATATGAGATGTACATATAGGCTTTTAATATCGACATCGACTGGTATCCCAGGTATGGTAATAAATGGCAAACTGGGGTATAACAGTGAAGTCAAACTGATATTAAACTGATGTGAAACTAACATCAATTAAAGTCTAATGCCAAAGAAACAGAGAAATGGAATCTGAAATCAATCAATGGGCCCAATCCGATTCCCTTTTTTTCCTAAGTTTTTTCCTAGGTAATATTTTCACACTTATCAATAAAATGCCTTTTAAGCCACCATGAAGCATGCCAATACTATTAATAATTTTGACAGTGCTTTTTCACCTACTGTTTGGTACTTTTTCTATTGCAGAGTGCTATAAAAAAGGTATTTTAAACAGAAGAAAATAAAAAAACTCTATGAGAAAACTTAGGAGAAAAAGTGAATTGAATACGGGCCAATATTCTGGGCTATGATTAAACAGTAGATCCACTTCTGTTACATATACAGTGCTGCCCATAATTATTCATACCCCTTTGACTTTAAGTTACCTTTATTCAACCAGTAAGTAATTTTTTGACGGGAAATGACATAGGTGTCTCCCAAAAGATAATACGACAGTGTACAAGAGGCATTATTGTGTGTGTGTGGGGGGGGGGGGGGGGGGGGGACATATCTCTGCATTTATTTACATTTGAGCAAAAAGTGTCTAATCCAAAATTATTCATACCCTTCACAATAATCAATAGAATCAATCCCTTCTCAATAATCAATAGAAAATCCTTTATTGGCTATTACAGCAATCAAACGCTTCCAATAATTGTAGACCAGCTCTTTGCATGTCTCCACAGGTATTTTTGCCCATTCATCTTTAGCATTGAGCTCCAAATATTTCAGGTTGGAGGGGCTTCTTGGCATCACCCTGATCTTTAGCTTCCTCCACATATTCTCAATTGGATTCAAGTCAGGACTCTGGCTGGGCCCCTCCAAAATGTTAATGTTGCTGTCTGCTAACCATTTCTTCATTACTTTTGCTGTGTGTTTAGGGTCATTGTCATGCTGAAATGTCCACTGGTGCCCAAGGCCAAGTTTCTCTGCAGACTGCCTGATGTTGTCATTGAGAATCCTCACGTGTTGCTCTTTTTTCATGGTGCCGTTTACTGTGAGTAGATTCCATAGTCCATTGGCTGAAAAACACCTCCAAAACATTAGGTTCCCACCACCCTGTTTGACAGTGGGGATGGTGTTCTTTGGGTTGAAGGCTTCTCCTTTTTTACACCAAATGAAGGAAACTTCATTGTGACCAAGCAATTCAATTTTTTTTTTCATCTGAACATAACACAAAAGACCAGAAGTCTTCTTCTTTGTCCAGATGAGCATTTGCAAAGGCCAAGCCAGCTTTTGTGTTCCTTATCTGGAGAAGTGGCGTCCTCCTTGGTCTGCATCCGTGGAACCCAGCAGTGTACAGAGTACGTTGGATTGTCTGCCTTGAGCCATTGCCACCAGCAGATCCCAGATTTACCAGGATGGCATTGGTGGTGATCCTTGGATTCTTTTTCTCCTTTTGCACTTCCCTGGCCAGCATAGGTGTCACTTTTGGCTTCCAACCACATCCCTTGAGGTTTTTCACAGTGCAAAACATCTTGTATTTTTTTAATAATACGTTGCACTGTAGCCACTAGAACTTGAAAACATTTACAAATGGCCTTGTAGCCCTTTCCTAACTTGTGATCAGCCACAACGCACAGCCGCAGGTCCTCCTCATTGACCTTCTTTGTCTTAGCCATGACTGTCCACAAAGAAAGCTGCTGTTTTCCACCTGTTGAGTTGATTAAAACAACTGCTCACAATTAATCAGGGCAATTAGGATGCTTTAGAACAGCTTGGACTATTTGGAATGGAATAGAACTGTGGATTTTCCCACAGACTGTGACAGTTTGTGAAGGGTATGAATAATTTTTTACTGGACACTTTTTTCTCAAATGTAAATAAAAGCTGAAAAATGTTTTTTTTCCCACAATAATGCCTCCTACACGTCTTATTATCTTTTGGGAGACACTTATGTCATTTCCTGTCAAAAAATTACTTGCTGGTTGAATAAAAGTAACTTTAAGTCAAAATTTGCCAGGGGTATGAATAATTATGGGCAGCACTGTATATGTATACCTTGCCTCCCATTACTGCAGCTCACAGATATTAAGAAGAAAAATACATTATTTGTCAATTATTTTTGCAATAGACAAGCACTGCAGTGACGTACCGCCTCCGACTTCTAGGGAGAATACCCTGCTGCCTTTTTAAAGAAGTGGCTTTAATTGGTTGCTAGTGACCAGGGGTCCAACCCTCTAATTAAAGTAGCCTAAAAGACAACATACTGTAGCTATTCTTACTAACAATGTGCCTCATTGCATCTTCATAAATAGGATTCTGGTATTTTTCTAGTCTTAAAATGAAAAATGATCAGTAACATTAACCGTTACATTTTAAATTAGATGCAAAGTGATAATAAAAAAAATTAAAATATTATTTGTGTTTGAACACTTATGTTTGTGCATTTTTACAAACTGCATTGGAGGTTATGGCATGGCATGTACAGTATATTACAGTATTTGATGACAATGTTATATGACTTCATGTTTACTGAGAAAAAGGATGCTGAATTTAACAACAAAATATCTCTTTAAAGGGCCACTATGCGGAAAATTTTAAAATGTAAAATACATGAAAACACATAAATAAAAAGAACATTTCTCCTAGAGTAAAATGTGCTATAAATTACATTTCTCCCATGTTGCTATCACTTATAGTAGGTAGTAAAAATCTGACAGAACTGACAGGTTTTGGACTAACCCATGTCCTCATGGGGGATCCTCTGGGTTTTCTTTATCTTCAAAAGCACTTAGTGAATGACAGTTGCTCAGTCCATTTGCCAGAACAGTGTGCAAATGGGTAGGTAGGGCAGTCTGCATCTTTGTATAGATCTTTTCCAGGTAGTGATTTGTAAAGAATAAATGAAATACTGATAATCCCCCATGAAGAGATGGACTAGTTAAAAACCTTTCAGATCAATCAGATTTTTTACAAACTACTCTCAGGGCCCATTTCCACTATCGCGAATTCGCATGCGGTTTTCGCATGCAAATTCGCATAGCAATACAAGTGAATGGGACTGTTTCCACTTGTCAGGATTCCTTTGCGTTTTTCTGTGCAGAAAAAATTCGCATGGCAGAGCCATCAGAATTCGCATACCGCATACCGCTATGCGAATCGCATACAATGTATTTAATAGGAAATTCTCATGAGGTTTGGGTATGCGAATTTTCATGCGAATTCACATAGAAACAATGGAAAAAGCACACCAGCACTGCCATGGTTAAATTCGCATACATCGTCATCCATGCGAATTCGCATGAAAATTCGCATAGACACACAAGCGAAATTCGCATCTGCATGCGAATTTTTACCGCGGCGAATTCGCACCGCACAAGTGGAAGTGCAGCCTCAGTGTCAGCAACATAGGATAAAAGTAATTTATAGCTCATTTACTCTGGAAGAAAAATACTTATTATTTGTATGTGTTTACATGCGTTTTAAATTATAACATTTTTCGCTATACTGGTCCTTTAAAATGCTTTCAAGCGTAGACCTTCTTTTTTATAGTCTTGTATTCCTAACCTGTTACAAGGTATGGTAGTGCATGTGTAGAAAGACCAGCTTTTTTACCCAAACATGTAAGAACCTGGGGCTAATTAGGTAAACTAGATTTCTTTGAAGCTTAATGGTTGATTGCCAGTGGTCCTGAGAATTTCAAAAGAAGATTAATGATTGATTCTGTTTCTATAAATTCATTCCCAAGCCATACCTGTTTTCCCACCGCGCCATGTAGGGCAGCACCCCTTTAGGGGTTACAAAATTAGAATGGGATCTTACATCAAAGAGTAAATGGTTAAAAACAACAATATGTCATGAGTGTAGCTAAAAAAGGCAAAAAGATTTCTGGCCATCATGAACACTCATTAAGGCTCTGTTTATCTACAGACTCTATGTATCTGTAGAATCCACTCAAACATGTCCATTTTCAGTGTGTCCATTGTCTCTGTTGCAGTAACGGAATGCAAAAAGTCCCATCTTGTTTGACTTTCATGGACACAACATATGCCATGAATGCTGACTGATGCAATGAAAGTCTATAAGAACGGACTTCATCCATTCACATTTGTGATTGCAAAAGAAATCAGGCATGACTAATTTCCTGTCTGCACTCTGATACCAAGTATAATAAATTAAAATCAGTAGAGAAATCAACCCTATCCAGTAATTGTACAGGATTGATGTTGGTGGTAGAATAAAATAATACAAATATAAAAGAAACCCACCCCAAAAGTTAGGACTCCTCTGCCACAGCCACTCGTACGTCACTGTTGTGAGTGCATAGAGGTGAATTCACCCACAGCTTTCTTGTTGATACGGTCCTAGGTGGCAGACAGACTTTTTACCATTGAGCAATCTTGCCTTGATAAAAGAAACATCGGCTTTGATGTTCTAGTCTAGAAATAAAACTAAGGTTCATGAGAGGGTGCCAGTCTTTTGACAAATAATGTCTCCTTTGCTGTCCGTTGTAAAAAATGCAAAGTGCTTGCTACAGCGGACAACAATAGATACAAAACGTATCTATTGATGGAAACAATAAATCTGTTAATAACGTAGTGTACATCAGATTCGCTGTGACTCTACACATTGCCAATCTACCAAAATGTGGTCCTAACCCTAGTATTGTATCAAGCACCACTTTTAGGGCTTTTGGCTTTAGCCCTCAAAAGGAGGCCAGGCCAAAAGAGGTTGAATATTGTGAAACAGGCTAAAACAGTGCAGTGTCATTGGGTGCACCGCTCCACCAGTTATCATCAGTGCAGTGGTGGGTCTGGTATCAGAGATTAATCAGTAGAGGAAGGGTGGATAAGGCATTGGGGCAGAAAATAAAAATATGATGATTGGCAAGTGTAAGAAAGATGGAGTCAAACATAAATGTAAAGTATTAGGGTTAATGGATAAGGTTTCGGGAGGTACATTTTATCAGAATTAGGGGGTAATGTAATCATTTATAGGGATACATTAGAGTTAGGTGCCTTTTTTAGGGGAATTACCAAATGATAGCACTGGCAATGGCTTTTGCAAGGTTTGTAGCACATTTTTGTTTATCTTATTTTTGGGTGGTGGTGGTGGGTGGTAGTAGGTGGGGGGAATGTAAGGAAATGGATTTCTAGGTCATACACATCAATAATCAGGCCCTGTCAATTATTTGCATTGAAATGAAACAAATCTGACTGGATGTGGCTCCACCCCCTTTCTAAATTTGATCCCCAGTCACCCAATGACCAACTGTACCAGGTTTGAGGCTTGTGCCATTAACAGTGCAAGAATGGCAGCAATTAAATATCCCCCTTGAAATAGGTGAATTTTGACTGGCTTTTGTAGGCACCACCCACTTTTCTGAATATTAAAGGGGCACTATGGCTAAATTCTTCTTATATTATCATTTAATATAAAATATGTGCAATTGTAGCAATGTGTAAGACTTGTATTGTGGCTGAATAAAACTCTGCTTCAATATTGCTTTACCCTAAATCAGTGCTGGAGTCCCGTCGCCAGAGAAAGCTAAGCGACGCTGAACCAGCACATTCCATTCTGCAGGAGGAGGCTGCCTTATCAGTCGTTTCATCTGAAGTTGTAATCTCCCCCTTTGATGTATCGGGAGAGGTTTCACCCAACGTCTAACTGCCCATTAGTGCTGTTACAGCTTCTCTGATCTGCCGTACGTCTCAGGACAATGACTTACGGCTCTGATGAAAACAATGCTCCCCGCTGAGGCCCCCCTTCAGAGAAGCTGACACAGGCAGGGTCACCACTTGTTGTCAGTTGCCATGGAGACCAGCTTCTCTTATGCACAGGATTCCAGCGTCTTGATTCAGCACACGCAAGTGCTGTGTAGCCAGTGTCCTGCTTGTGTCTCTGAAAGGGGGCCTCAGCGGGGAGCATTTTTTTCATCAAAGCCATACGTCATTGTCCTGAGACCTATGGCAGATCAGAGGAGCTGTAACAGCACTAATGTGCAGTTAGACGTTGGGTGAAACCTCTCCCGATACATCAAAGGGGGAGATTACAACTTCAGATGAAACGACTGATAAGACAGCCTCCTCCTGCAGAATGGAATGTGCTGGTTCAGCGTCGCTTAGCTTTCTCTGGCGACGGGACTCCAGCACTGATTTAGGGTAAAGCAATTTTGAAGCAGAGTTTTATTCAGCCACAATACAAGTCTTACACATTGCTACAATTGCACATATTTTATATTAAATGATAATATAAGAAGAATTTAGCCATAGTGCCCCTTTAATCCCAGTCACCCAGTAACCAACTGTGCAATGTTTGAGAACCCTACCATAAACAGTGTAAGAATGGCTGGATTTACATTTTCCTAGTGAAATTTGTATTTGTCTCCGCCCACTGATGACCCAGCGTTGCCCAGGTATGTATTTGGCTGGTGTTGGCTGTGCCCACTTTTTCTAACTCTAACACACAATTACTCATTTACTCAATGACCAAGTTCGTTAGCTTTACAGTCTTTGGCATCAATAATTTGCATTGAATTGAAACAAATCTGATTGGCTGTTTGTGGCTCCACCCCCTTTTCTGAATTTGAACCCCAGTCACCCAATGACCAACTATACCAGGTTTGAGGCTTGTGCCATTAACAGTGTAAGAATTTTGGCTCATGGCAGCATAGGAGATGAGTTGGCACCCAAACTGCATCTATCTGATTCCGCTCATTTTCACCTAAGATGAACATTTGTAGTTTATTTTGTAGAAATGTGTAGAAAATAGGCTCACAAATATGAATTGTATTTTATTATACAGTGAAACCTTGTTTGAACAAAGGGTGTGAGCCATTACTAGGAACAATAATTGTTTCATTTAATCAACGTGCAAATGACTCATACAGGGAATGTTTCCAAGTCTTGCAGGGACAGCTCCAGTAAGACACTTTTTTCTTGCAGTTGTGCAAGGAAATCTCAGAATCTGGTTCTCTGAGCAAAATGACTGTACAACTCCCAATTACAAACGCCAAATGATACACTACAATGAAGACCTATAGGTAAAGTGTTAGTGGTCCAAAATGATTGAGTTGACCTGTATGTGACATCCTATGAAGATGGGAGGAGGAGGGGAGAAGCAGGAAGAACCCATTAGACAACTGGCCTTTTAATAGGCAAAAATACAGAAGATGCCAGTACAGACATCAGACTATCAGTAAGAATTCTAGAATAATTTAGCTATCAGATTTGGCTACCAATGGATCTGTTTCAAAATGACATTTGTGAATGTATCCTATTAATAACATAGGAGGACCCATTGACATGTCCATTTGCTGATCCATTATAACACACACAACAAGTGTTCGTTTTTCAGGCCTAGTGTGAACCAAAACTAATTCAAAAAAGTAATAAGGCTGTATAGGATCTCAGGTTATTAAGCCCTCATAAGATAGAGGGAGGGGCCAACCCTAACACACAATAATACTATAAACATTCAAAAATGGGTCATGAGGCCACCATAAGTATAACAACCAATCGATTTATTAAAGATGCTATAAAACCCAAAGCACATTCCACCAGATATAACCCTCAATATGATATTCCCACCCTCTAATTAAAACCAAAGAATGGTGGAGTAAGGAGCCATAACGTTATAAAACCACTTCAAAATGCAAAGTGATAATTTGTCTCTGGCCAGAGAATAATACCATCATACTAAGCATTTGTCCGCGCATGCATCCATCAATCACACTGCCACAATGTCTCTATTTTTCGGGGGCCCCTCCTTCCTCCTGCTACTCCTATATGGAGCTAAGGGATTCCCTGTATTAACAGCAAGTTGCAGTTCCAACAATGAGGATTTATAATAACCTGCAGTGATGTTCGTCCAGCATTTTATACATCTCACATAACATGGATGGGTCTCACCCGTGGACTGATCTCCTTCTGTGTCTCAGGTTATAGGTGATAAAGTGTCCATGCGTGTGGCAAGTCCAATAGCTATTGAAGCTGCCAGTTCGTATAGCCCCGCGTGTATTTCCGCGTGCACGCCAAACACGCTGGGTGCCTGCACAAGTCTCCCGTGGCTCCGGGATGCTGCGTCATAGGAAGTGACTGAACAACGTCAGCTACTGCTCTGCCCACTTTAATAAGTTGACTAGTGTGAACCAAGCATGACTGAATCCAAGCCTTTAAATACTGAAGAGCTGTAGCCATTCCTGATCACAATCCCTTGTTTGCTTTTCTAGGCATCTTGTTCTTAAGGTGCCCATTACAGGTATAATATTTTCCTCAGATGTGATCATTTGATCATATTTTTTATGATCAAATAGTACAGAAAACCACAGAAACTCGTTGTGAAATGATTCCATGGTGGAATGGAATACAGAATTTTGTCAATCAGAATGTTGGATTTTTATGATCTTATCTGAAGAGAAAAAGTGTCCTAATTGGCCCGTTTATGGGAACAATTGATAATTACCTTTTGATTACTTACTTATGCACATCTGATCAAGTGATTGCTTCTGAGGAAAATATTGTAGCATTAATGCGCATCTTTAAACATTACCCATGCCACATAATATATTTAAAATACATAATGCTGTATGCTTACCATCAGAAACGTTTTGGGTAAGTATTATTATTTTATTATCATTATTTAGTATTTAGCAGTGCTGTACAGAGTATATATTGTCTTGTCACTTAACTGTCCCTCAGAGAGGCTAACGATCTAATCCGAATCCCTAAGTATAAATTCTATGTAGTTACTAAAGCAGCAGCTGATAACAAAATAAAATAAAATATTTTGTAATTATGATAAAGTTCCTTCATATTTCAATATTTTGACATTACTCATTGAGTATTATTATTTTAATATTTAGAGTAGTGCAGTGAACTGATACAGGTTGTGTGGATGATGAAGGGAAGAGTCCAATGATCTGTGACAGTGGTGGCTTAGTACTCTGATTTGCGATTATCCTGTGTATTACTCTGGCTTGTCTTCTGGATCCTGCTGTTCATTCCGCTGCTGCCAGCTCTGTGCCTGACTTATTACTGCTCTCCCTGAATGACACCTGTGCTTAATACTTCTTTATAGACTTTAAAGCTGCAATAAGTGGCAATGAACAATAATTATGGCGCCCGATATATAGCAGGTACCCAGGTGTTCACTGACACTAATTGCAACTTTTACTTTTGCTGCCAGTGGAGGCAGCGGGTTAGTTTAGGGCACGGGTGTCAAACTCAAATACAAAGTGGACCGAAATTGTACACTGGAACCTAGTCGCGGGCCAACCTCTATGTCTACTGGCCACGTTCCTCCCTTATAAAGTTCCCAGGTGTATAATGGACCCCCTTCAGTCCCTATAAAGTTCCCTGTTTAGTGGTCCACTCCACTATACAGTTCCCTGGTGTCTAGAAGCCCCCACCCTCCCCTATACAGTTCCCTAGTATTTAGTTCAGGGATGCCCATTGGGTAGATCACATAGGACTTCATAGTAGATCTCAACCGCACTACATTTTCCATTCTGTATATACAATTCTGCTCCTAAAATTGTACATAGGTAGATCATTTTGACTTGCTAATTTGAAAAGTAGCTCACAAGTCGAAAAAGTGTGGGCACCTCTGGTTTAGTTATTTCCCCCGTATGGCTTCCCTGGTGTTCTAGCGCATCACCTCCTGTATAGTTTACCAGGTGGTCTAGAGTGGGCCAAACATAATGTAAAGTGGGGAAACCACTTGAGGGCCAAATTTTATGGCTTGGAGGGACAGATTTGGCGTGCGGGCCGGAGTTTGACATGTACGGTTTAGGGGGTTAAGGGTTAGGCACCACGGGAAGTTGGCTAAGGTTAGTCAGTGGGGTGGAGTGGTTCCATGTAAGGCACTGGGGGAGTGGTTAAGCTTGGCCAGTTGGGTAGAGTGATTCATAGGCACCGAGGGGGCGGTTGGTTAAGGCTTTACGGTGGGGGTGGAGTCAGTGGTCTTAGGGTTAATTAAAGTTAGACAGCGGGGTGGTGGTTCAGGGTTAGGTGGGGGGTGGTGGTTAAGGTTAGGCAGCGGAGTGGAGTTGTTTTAGGTTTAGGTGCGGGGAGGGGGGTCTTGGGCTTAGGCATAGGTAGAGGGTGGGTTCAGTGTGAAAATATTATAAAAACTTTAAAACATGGGGAGTTAGCAGTGGACTTACCGCCTCAAAGGTTGACACAAGATGCTGTTGTTATTTCAGCAAACAATTTATTTACATACTCCAGACAAGTGCAACGCGTTTCCCGGGCATATCCCACTTCATCAGGCCATAAAAAGGAGTAAAACAACTCATGCCATCTAGTAGCAAGCTTAGCACCTCTGTGCTACTAGATAGCATGAGTTGTTTTACACCTTTTTATGGCCTGATGAAGTGGGATATGCCCGTGAAACGCATTGCACTTGTCTGGTGTATGTAAATAAATTGTTTGCTGAAATAATAAAAGCATCTTGTGTCTACCTTTGGGGAGGTAAGTCCACTGCTAACCCCCACATGTTTTAAAATTTGTATAATATTTTTACACTTCTGGTGCCTCTGTACAACTGTAATACTACTGTGTCCACCCCTGGTGGAGGGGATTTGGTCCCTTTCTTCCGAACTACAGAGAGCAACTTCTTAATCCTGAGTGGGGACAGGTCTAATACTCTCCACCTGCCTATACAGTGGTTACCTGGACGGTAACCCAGATTTGTGAGTATAATCTTGTACTTACTCCTCCACTTCCACATTTCCAGTACATACTACACTATATTGGGCTCTCGGTGTCCCCTCTTCTCGGTGTGAAAATAGGCAGGGGCTTTATCATACATTACCTGCTTCCGGTGATCACATCTCCTCCACTTCCCGGTTAGTTTGCAAGTGTCATGCAGCCAGCCAATCACCATGCAGCTTCAGTCCCCACATGGTGAGTGGCTGGCTGCAGGACACCTGCAATCTAACCAGGACGTGGAGGAGATGTGATTATTATTATTATTATTTATTGTATTTATAAATCGTCAACATATTACGCAGCGCTGATCACCGGGAGCAGGTAATGTATAATAATGCTAGATGCCGGTAATGACATCTTGTTACTAACGTTGTTTAACATGTTACAAATGTCCTAAAACATTAAAATAACCTTGGTAACAAGATTGCATCACCATGCACCATAATTTTGTGGCACTATTTTTAAATATAGCTATTTATTTGCCTAAAGTTGCATTTTAAGTAAGAGAATTTGATGTAAAGGTAAAACCATTTATTGGCTAACTCTCTGGATTGACAAAGCTACTATATGCTTTTGAAATCTTTTAGATTTCTTCATCATGTATAATACATAACTGAATCAGAAGTGCACATATTTGTACCTTAACCACCCTGACGTTCTATTAAGATCGCCAGGGTGGCTGCGCAGCAGTATTTTTAGATTTTTTTTTTTTAAATCATGTAGCTAACCTAGCGCTAGCTACATGATTCCCCCCTCCCTGCTGAATCCCTCCCACCCTTCCGATCGCCGCCGGCAATCAAACCCATCAGGAAATCCTGTTCTGAAAGAGATTTCCTTTAGGGCTTCCCCGTCGTGACGTCAGAGGGAGTCCTGATCCACCCCATAGCGCAGCCTGGCGGTGATTGGCCAGCCTGCGCAAGGGGTCTGCAGGGGGGGCCCTCTTTCACGGCGGGTAGCAGCGCATCGGCGGCGGCGATTGCGTAAGACACGCAGCTAGCAAAGTGCTAGCTGCGTGTATAAAAAAAATAGTGAAAATCGGCCCACCAGGGCCTGAGCAGTCCACCGCGGCAGTCATGGACGAGCTGAGCTCGTCATTACCGCCAAGGTGGTCTTTCACAGGTGGGACGGTGAGTTTGATGCGACGTTAAAGTCGCACAACGTGTCCCTAACACAGCGCATGTAGGTTATGAAATTGGACGTTATTTTGCACTGCGTTATGTGTCTCTTGGTGCACCGTTTTTGTCGCATACTGATGGAATGAAAACAGCGCATGCGTTACATTTAAAAAAAAACAAACCATTACTCATCATGTGCAACACACATAACGCAGCAGATACATTGCTAAACGCACAGCATGCAGTACTGTTTAATAACGCTACACGTTACACACTAACACAACTGTGCACTGTGAATGTCGCACAGACTCTGCATTGCTGTGCGTTACTCTGCGTTAAAGTATTTTATAACGTGCGACTTAAACGCCGCACTGTGAAAGAGGCCTAAACATTAAAAGAAGCACAAAGGCCACATTACTGGTATGCTTGAGAGACTGTTCTTTGGAACTCTGTGATACATTTACTGTAGTTTTTCTTTCCAGTCTCTTCTACTGTGGATGAAAGCTTCTCCTCAGTACTGTAAGCCAGTATTAAAACAGGAACTGTAGTAAAAATAACGTAATGTGTAAAATTGCATATATTGTTTTTTTTTATAATATTTATTTAAAATTATTTATTCATTGCATGCCCATTATAGAATCTTTCTTCCCCCTGATTTACATTCTGAAATTTATCACAGGTGATGGAATCTTTACTCCTGTCAGGTGCATCTCTGCGGAATGTTCGCTTACTGAGAATTCCAAAGCCAGTACAACATATATCTGGTCTTCTAGAATGCTATGGAAGGAGAATGCGGCATAGTTAATCAGCCTAGGCTAAGCATCACTTGGAGGACAGCATTACATACTGTACCAATATACAGCAATATATAGATATAGGAAGTGTTTCTGATGCTAAAACCAGGAAAATTAATATAAAAGTGGCTATCCTGAATAGCTTACTACATTTTGGCCCCCTTGAACTTTACCACATTTTGTCATATTACTGCCACAAACATGAATTAATTTTATTGGAATTCCACGTGAAAGTCCAATACAAAGTGGTGTACACGTGAGAAGTGGAACGAAAATCATACGTGATTCCAAACATTAAAAAAAATAATAACTGCAAAGTGGGGTGTGCATAATTATTCAGCCCCCCGTGGCAATACTTTGTAGAACCACCTTTTGCTGCAATTACAGCTGCCAGTCTTTTAGGGTATGTCTCTGCCAGCTTTGCCCATTTAGAGACTGAAATCCTTGCCCATTCTTCTTTGCAAAACAGCTCCAGCTCAGTCAGATTAGATGGACAGCGTTTGTGAACAGCAGTTTTCAGATCTTGCCCCAGATTCTCGATTGGATTTAGATCTGGACTTTGACTGGGCCATTCTAACACATGGATATGTTTTGTTTTAAACCATTCCATTGTTGCCCTGGCTTTGTTTAGGGTCGTTGTCCTGCTGTAAAGTGAACCTCCGCCCCAGTCTCAAGTCTTTTGCAGACTCCAAGAGGTTTTCTTCCAAGTTTGCCCTGTATTTGGCTCCATCCATCTTCCCATCAACTCTGACCAGCTTCCCTGTCCCTGCTGAAGAGATGCACCCACCGAGCATGATGCTGCCACCACCATATTTGACGGTGGGGATGGTGTGTTCAGAGTGATGTGCAGTGTTAGTTTTCCGCCACACTTAGCTTTTTTGCATTTTTGCCCAAAAGTTCTATTTTAGTCTCATCTGAACAGAGCACCTTCTTCCACATGTTTGCTGTGTCCCCCACATGGCTTGTGGAAAACTGCAAATGGGACTTCTTATGCTTTTCTGTTAACGATGGCTTTCTTCTTGCCACTCTTCCATAAAGGCCAACTTTGTGCAGTGCATGACTAACTTAAACTGTAGATCTCTGCAGCTCGGGGCCTCTTGACTGCATTTCTGATCAGCGCTCTCCTTGTTCGGCCTGTGAGTTTAGGTGGACGGCCTTGTCTTGGTAGGTTTACAGTTGTGCCATACTCCTTCCATTTCTGAATGATCGCTTGAACAGTGCTCCGTGGGATGTTTAAGGCTTTCGAAATCTTTTTGTAGCCTAAGCCCGCTTTAAATTTCTCAATAACTTTATCCCTGACCTGTCTGGTATGTTCTTTGGACTTCATGGTGTTGTTGTTCCCAATATTCTCTTAGACAACCTCTGAGGCCGTCACAGAGCAGCTGTATTTGTACTGACATTAGATTACATGCACTCTATTGCACTCTATTTAGTCATTAGCACTTATCAGGCAATGTCTATTGGCAACTGACTGCACTCAGACCAAAGGGGGCTGAACAATTACGCACACCCCACTTTTCAGTTATTTATTTGTAAAAAATGTTTGGAATAATGTATGATTTTCGTTCTACTTCTCACATGTACACCACTTTGTGTTGGTCTTTCATGTGGAATTCCAATAAAATTGATTCAGGTTTGTGGCAGTAATATTACAAAATGTGGAAAACTTCAAGGGGGCCGAATACTTTTGCAAACCACTGTATATGTCACTACGGTACCTCTTTCCACTAACCAGTCATGGTTTCCTGAATCACTTATGATTTCTCTACTGGTGGTGATGTGTAAAAACCATAAGTAAATCAGGTCTGCGCTGTATTTGAAATGTTAAAATCTTTCACTATCTGAAATTCACTTCAAACTTGATTGCAACATCACACAGCAAGAGACTTTCCAGCAAGTCTGCCGGAGGGGTGATGTAATATTGCACTGCAGTCAGCTTCATAAGCCTACAAAAGGCTAAAGCATCATAAACAAGCTAGTTAGTTAACCCTCAGCTGAGATGATTGCTTTGGGCCATCTTGTCTAATGGTGGCCACCAATGATCCAATCTTTTTCATCCAATCTTACCAAATCTATGTAGTATAAGGGTAAATTGAGTGAATATACTGAATGGATACTTCAGGCAGTTACCTTATATTACATAAAAATGGTAAGATTGGATGAAAAAGATTGCATCATTAGTGGCCACCTTAAGACTCTAGCACTGGGGTCCCCAAACTTTTTTGGTCAAGGGCCAGGTAAACATACTTCACACTGCTGGGGGGCCGGAGTATACATCAAATGATGTAGAAAAACATTACATTGAGCCTACGTATTGTAGACAGTGCCTATTAACCACTTAAGTACCATCGGTCTCTGCCCCCTTAAGGACCAGAGACCGCTGGTACAAGAAACGGGGAAATCCTAACGGATAACGATGTATCGTCGCACTTACCCGTCGCAACCGCCGCACGTCAGCATTTTAGCCCACCCACTCTGCTGTCTCTATGAGGGCAGAGTTCCTTTGAGCTGGTCAGGAGCCACTTTCAATGGCTCCTGACCCTGTCTTTCAATTTAAGTCAATGGGAGCGACTTACATTTAAATGAAATCGGCTCCTCACCCGCTCACAGGGCTATTCCGTCATAGAGACAGGCAGAGCAAGTAAGCTGCGGTGAGAGACATCGGGGTTAAGCGGCGAGATCCGCCAGAGTGACGGAAACAAATTGCGCGCAGCGACGGCTAATTGAAATCTACGCCCTGCTTAAATAGTTCTAAAATAGTTAACATGGGCAGCCCTCATGTCTCCCATTTAACCAGAGCAGATGTTATGCCGCCCAATACAGCATGTGCAGACAGTATCCCTCCAACACAGCATGTGCAGACAGTATCCCTCCAACACAGCATGTGCAGACAGTATCCCTCCAACACAGCATGTGCAGACAGTATCCCTCCAACACAGTATGTGCAGATAGAATGCCCTCCAACTCAGCATGCGCAGATAGTATGCCCTCCAACACAGCATGTGCAGATAGTATGCCCTCCAACACAGCATGTGCAGATAGTATGCCCTCCAACACAGCATGTGCAGATAGTATGCCCTCCAACACAGCATGTGCAGATAGTATGCCCTCCAACACAGCATGTGCAGATAGTATGCCCTCCAACACAGCATGTGCAGATAGTATGCCCTCCAACACAGCATGTGCAGATAGTACGCCCTCCAACTCAGCATGTGCAGATATTATGCCCTCCAGAATCAGAATCAGAATCAATTTATTTTCGCCAAGTAAGTTTGCACCTACAAGGAATTTGTCTTGGCAGTTGCTTAACAAACACAAACAAAAAACAATACAAGGACAGACAGTGTGAATATTACAAGTTAAGGACATTATAAGTATAGTGGCAGTAAGCAATGTGAGAATTGTTCATGTTTAGTTCTGTGCTTATTACTTTCAGTCCTAGCAGCTCTAACGTGGTTCAGCATTAAGTATGGCTACTGCTTGAGGAAAAAAACTGTTCCTGTGTCTAGAGGTTTTGGTAGCGATTGACCGGAATCTTACTCCTGAAGGCATGCGCTGGAAGATGGAGTAAGCTGGGTGAGAGGGGTCAGAGGCAATTTTGGTCGCTCTCTTTCTGCACCTGCTAGTGTAAAGATCCTGCAGGGAAGGTAAGCTACAGCCAATTATCCTTTCCGCTGATCGGATGATGCGCTGCAGCCTCCCCTTTTCTAATGCTGAGCAGGAGCTGAACCATACAGTCATGGATGATGTTATGGTGGATTCGATAATTGCAGTGTAGAACTGCACCATTAGCTTTTGAGGTAGGCCAAACTTTTTCAGCTGCCGCAGATGGTACATTCTCTGTTGTGCTTTCTTGACAATAGTGGCAGTGTTGTTGTCCCATTTTAAGTCGTTTGAGATCGTGGACCCAAGAAACTTGAATGACTCTACTTGGGTTATTGTGGATCCATTTATGGTTAAGGGGAGGTGCTGGGGGGGAGATCTCCTAAAGTCTATTATCATCTCCATGGTTTTGAGAGCATTTAGTTCTAAGTTGTTGCTGCTGCACCAGGAGGAAAGCTGTCCCACCACATGCCTGTATGCAGACTCATCCCCGTTTTGAATGAGACCAACAACTGTTGTGTCGTCTGCAAACTTCAGAACCTTAACAGATGGATCTGTGGAGATGCAGTCATTGGTGTAAAGTGAGTACAGCAGTGGGGAAAGCACACAGCCCTGGGGTGCACCAGTACTGACTGTCAGAGAGCTTGATGTGAGTTTACCAAGTCTAACACGCTGTCTTCTGTCGGTTAAGAAGTCGGTTATCCATTTGCAGAGGGATTCAGGTATGTGTAGCTGGGAGATCTTGCTGTGCAGCAGTGATGGAATTATGGTATTAAATGCAGAGCTGAAATCTATAAATAAAATCCTGGTGTAGGTTCCTGGGTTATCTAAATGCTGTAGTACATAATGCATACACATGTTCACGGCATCGTCTGCGGATCTGTTAGGTCTGTAGGCAAATTGCAAAGAGTCCAGCAGGGGATCTGTGATGGATTTCAGATAAGTCATTATCAGTTTTTCAAATGCTTTCATGACCAGTGATGTCAGGGCAACCGGCCTGTAATCATTTAAACATGTAGGTTTTTTTTTTTTTTTAATTGGTACAATAGTTGCGCATTTAAAACAGGCAGGAACAATTGAGAGTTCTAGAGATGCTTTGAATATGTCTGTAAATACAGGCGCTAATTGGTCGGCACAGAGATTCAAGCATTTCGCAGACACAGCGTCTGGTCCCATTGCTTTCCTGGTGTTTTGTTTTTTAAAGAGTCTATTTACATCTGATTGGCATATTGTTAGAGCATGCACATCTGGGGACAGGTTAGCAGATTGTGTCTGGCCTCCTGTGTTGTGTAGTTGCTGAGGCACCGCAGGGGGTGGAGACATTGGCTGGCAGGAAGAGTGTTCAGTTTGCCTGTGGCAGAGATGCAAATTGACTTGTTGTGTTTGGCTTTTGTTAGTAGTGTCAAACCTGCAATAAAATGTATTCAGTTCATCTGCAAGTTGCAGGTTATGTAGTGAGGGGGGAGGAGATTTCTTCCTGTAGCTGGTAATTTCATGTAGAGATTTCCATATTGTGGATGAGTCTGCGTTAGAAAAATTTTCCTCAAGTTTTTGAGAATAATCTTTTTTTGCGGCGGTAATGGCTCTCTGAAGTTTGTATTTCGCAGCTTTGTAGAGGACTTTATCGCCTGTACGATATGCCCTTTCTTTATCGAGGCGCAGCTTCCTAAGATGTGATGTGAACCAGGGTTTATCGTTATTGTACCTGGTGCACTTTTTTGTGGGGATGCAGGACTCTTCACAAAAGGTAATATATGATGTCACAGCGTCAGTGTATTCATTTAGGTCACTGGAGGATTCTTTAAATAAATTCCAGTCAGTTAAATCAAAGCAACTCCAACACAGTATGTGCAGATAGTATGCCCTCCAACACAGCATGTACAGATAGTATGTCCTCCAACACAGCATGTGCAGATAGTATGTCCTCCAACACAGCATGTGCAGATAGTATGCCCTCCAACCCAGCATGTGCAGATAGTATGCCCTCCAACACATCATGTGCAGATAGTATGCCCTCCAACACAGCATGTGCTGATAGAATGCCCTCCAACTCAGCATGTGCAGATAGAATGCCCTCCAACACAGCATGTGCAGATAGTATACCCTCCAACACAGCATGTGCAGATAGTATGCCCTCCAACACAGCATGTGCAGATAGAATGCCCTCCAACACAGCATGTGCAGATAGAATGCCCTCCAACACAGCATGTGCAGATAGTATACCCTCCAACACAGCATGTGCAGATAGAATGCTCTCCAACACAGCATGTGCAGATAGAATGCCCTCCAACACAGCATGTGCAGATAGTATACCCTCCAACACAGCATGTGCAGATAGTATACCCTTCAACACAGCGTGTGCAAATAGAATGCCCTCCAACACAGCATGTGCAGATAGTATACCCTCCAACACAGCATGTGCAGATAGTATACCCTCCAACACAGCATGTGCAGATAGTATTCCCTTTAACACAGCATGTGCAGATAGAATGCCCTCCAACACAGCATGTGCAGATAGAATGCCCTCCAACACAGCATGTGCAGATAGTATGCCCTCCAACACAGCATGTGCAGATAGTATGCCCTCCAACACAGCATGTGCAGATAGTATGCCCTCCAACACAGCATGTGCAGATAGTATGCCCTACAACACAGCATGTGCAGATAGAATGCCCTCCAACACAGCATGTGCAGATAGAATGCCCTCCAACACAGCATGTGCAGATAGTATACCCTCCAACACGGCATGTGCAGATAGTATGCCCTCCAACACAGCATGTGCAGATAGAATGCCCTCCAACTCAGCATGTGCAGATATTATGCCCTCCAACACAGTATGTGCAGATAGTATGCCCTCCAACACAGCATGTGCAGATAGAATGCCCTCCAACACAGTATGTGCAGATAGTATGCCCTCCAACACAGCATGTGCAGATAGTATGCCCTCCAACACAGCATGTGCAGATAGTATGCCCTCCAACACAGCATGTGCAGATAATATGCCCTCCAACACAGCATGTGCAGATAGAATGCCCTCCAACACAGCATGTGCAGATAGAATGCCCTCCAACACAGCATGTGCAGATAGTATACCCTCCAACACAGCATGTGCAGATAGTATGCCCTCCAACACAGCATGTGCAGATAGAATGCCCTCCAACACAGCATGTGCAGATATTATGCCCTCCAACACAGCATGTGCAGATAGAATGCCCTCCAACACAGCATGTGCAGATAGTATGCCCTCCAACACAGCATGTGCAGATAGTATGCCCTCCAACACAGCATGTGCAGATAGTATGCCCTCCAACACAGCATGTGCAGATAGTATGCCCTCCAACACAGTATGTGCAGATAGTATGCCCTCCAACACAGCATGTGCAGATAGTATGCCCTCCAACACAGCATGTTCAGCTATTATGCCACCAACACAGTGCAGATATCGTGACCCTAGCCATAATGAGCCATAATGTCACCCAATGACCTACCAAAGCCTGCAGCACAATCTCACCCATACACACACGATCTCTGTGCAAACATATGCCGTGCAACCCTCCATTTCCCTTTCGCAAAGAAATCATAACATTTCTGCATAGCACTGACCAAAATATATTTGATTATGCTTGTTACAAATAATCCCATCCACCCAGTAACCCAGAAGCTAGTAAATGACTGCTTTCTGGCTTCCATGTGGAAGGGTGGTGCCAGAACTACTATTCTGTAAATGGACTACCAATATTTAAAGATGCAGCAGACCGCATCTATAAGTAATACATTTTGTGTGAGGGAGGGCTGGTAAAAAAGCCTCAGGGGGCCTCATTCGGTTAGTTTGAGGACCACTTTTCTAGCATATATATATAGCTGCACCATGGCACTATGAACGATTGTGTTACTTTGATCCTGTGCCGCAGGATGCTGCTCGCTCATAGGCAGCCCGTCGAACTTCCTCCCCTCTCCATAGAATAGTACATCCTGCTCAGATTTAAAGAGAACCAGAGAAGTAGAAGAAATAGATTTATACATACCTGGGGCTTCATCCAGCTCCATAAGCCTGGATTGCTCCCATGCCGCCATCCTCCGTTGCCTCTGTCCGCCGATACCGGGTCCCATAATTTCCGCCAGTGGACGCAAGCGCAGTGCGCTCCCTCCGTACAGCGCAGGCGCATGCGTACAAAGCCGGAGGGAGCCCCTGCGCATGCGTACAACTGGTCGCGTCCGGCGGAAGTAACGGGACCCGGGACCGGCGATAGAGGCAGCGGAAGATGGCGGCGTAGGACCGATCTAGGCTTATGGGGCTGGAGGAAGCCCCAGGTATGTATAAAATCTTTTTCCATTTTTTAGCTATGCTTTGTCTCTGGTTCCCTTTAACCAAGCAGTGATCATCCTCAGAATGGTTTCCCTAACAACTGAGTAATGATCATTAACCTCCCTGGCGGTAAGCCCGACACAGTGTCAGGCTAGCCGCCGCAGGGGATTGCATGGCCCAGGGAGGATTTTTTTAAATAGGAACACTGCTAACAAGCAGTTAAACCATTACACTAAACACCTGGTTATACAATACCGCAGCGATCCAGGAGATAATACTAATCTATTTTGTAACACAGATGACATGCACAGCAAATTAAACAGGTTAATATCTTTGCATGGAGTTCATCTTTGAATCACTCATTTTGTTTTAACTAAAATCTGTTCTAGCCATTCACTCATTACATATTTCACATAGCAAGGATACACATCAAGATTTCATAAATGCTCACAAAAAGTGAAAGAGAACATTTGTTTTTCATTACTAATAAAATTATCCATCAGGAAAATATTTTCAGTTTAGAAGCATCATCTCAAAACCCAAGGATTATTAACCATGGTTTGTAATTCTTTGACTGGACTGGTTAACTTGTGATTTCTTCTGAGCTCATGTCAGGTTAATAAGAAATATGGGTGCTGCTACATGTATGCTGTCTCTGTATCTGTATTATATTTGCAGCAGGGTGGACAGGTTAGACTAAGATGGTTGTATGGCCCATTCTGTGTAGAACAGTATACTGCAGTAACTTCCTGGACTTTTCATTTGTATGGTCATGCATTTTGTTAACCGTAGACTGGGCCAGGCTTGCCATTGAGGAGATTAACCTCCTGAGCATTTCATTTCTAAGTTTGGGCACCTTTTCTTTTAACCCAAGGCAGAGTCGGGCTTACCTTCCGATCGTTTTCCACGCTTGATTCTGAGGGTGATTCTCTTATCTTCGGCTCATTTTTCTTATCTTTTCCCATTGTCCTCCATGCAGAATCGAGCGTGGAAATGATCGGGCGCAAGATTGGACATGTCGCAAATTATCTTCCGAGCCATCTAAATGGCTCAGAATCGAGCCGTGCATAATTGTATTCCCAGCATAAGGTTCATATACAATGTACTTTACAATTCCATCATGTGGACAGGCATCCTTGTTAGATGCTTGTCATAAAATATGCACCTTCCTGAAAATCACAATGTTATCTCATTGCCAATAGGGCTGGATTTACCAATAGGAGCTCTAGGCATGTGCCTAGAGCACCTGCTGCTAAAGAGGCGGCTACATTTTGCTAGACTCGCTCTCCTCTTCCACTGTCTACAGCTGTCTGCTCTGTCACTTCCCAAATTAGAGTTTTTATATTGAAGCACACTGATTTGAGCACAATTACTTATTCCTGTGACTGCACATGTGATATGAGGCACATATGATGGTCTTTCTAAAGCACTGTTACCTCTTTTTCTTTAAAGTTAATTTTTTTCAGCATAAGCGTAAGTTCAAGCTTACCTAGAAATTTTGCACATATTTTCACACACCATGTGTGTTTGTATGCGAAAATACATTTGTGTTTGTCCACAGCAGCACAATGTAACAAGTAGCGAGCATTCTGTGCAATGTGCAAATAAAATGCAGGCTGTCCAAAATGTATCTGCATTTACAAAAAAACAAAACAAAAACAAAACAAAAAACACTCAAAATGTGAACTACTGAGAACCATCCATTAATTAACTTTGGGTGTTCAGCGACAGCGTCCAGCGACACGCGACAGTGTTTTACGTTTTAGGAACACCTTCCTGGTGCTCCCTAGGAATCTCACACCAATAAGAAAGCTTTTGATTATTTGTAATGTACACTGTGTTTGCCATTGTGATAGGGTCAAGTATCCTTTAATGTATCAATTTTCCTACAGGAAATAGTGACATTTTGCATGAAGTAATTTAGGTGCAGCAATAGTATGGGTGCACATATTTTTTTTATGGATATGGGTTATTATTATTTTATATTTATGTTGTACTGGCATATTTTCAATTACTTTACAGAGTGCACCGAATAGTTACATCACTACCTCCCTCCCACAATCTATTTTTTTAGGTTCTGAAATGTAAGAGAGCTGCTCATCTCTAAGGCCTCTTGCACACAGGGACGTTACAGGCGCACGTTAGTGCAGCCTGTAACGCTCCCCCAACGCACAGCAATGTAACACAAGTGGGCTGTTCACATTGCCCATGTTGCGTTACATTGTAACGCAGCAAAGTGCTGCATGCTGTGCGTTCTACGCGGCTAAGCCGCGTTAGACTGTTCGCACATGCTCAGTCATGTTGGGGAGGAGGGGAGAGCGGCCGGGCACATGGCTAATTAATATTCACTGCACTCAGTGGCGTGCAGTGTTTACTTCCTGGAGCGGCCGCTCTGTGCGGCGATTGGCCGGGCGGGACCACGTGATGCCGCATGCGTCCAAGAGTACGCATCACGTCATCACGGACGCCAGAGTGAGCTGCACAACGCGGCTCACTCCGACGTCCACACCAGAGAGCACCAGGAGTTGCGTTAGGGGCACGTTATGTGCCCTATAACGTCCCCTAAACGCAACGTCCTGGTGTGTAACTAGCCTTAAGGCATAAGCTGGGCTAAGTAAACACTGCACATGTTATAAAGGGCACTGTATGTACTGCATTGTGATACTTCTGCATTATAACACTTGTACATTCCAGTGTGCATAGTGTGAGCAAGGCCTAAGGGCACATTAATGTAAACCTTCTCAGGTGATGTTAGGTTAAAGTTAGGATTAGGCTAGGCTTTTTCAAGTTTTAGTTAATGTAAGTTTCAGGTTATGTTATGATATTAGAGATAGGTTAGGTTTAGGCATCACTTAAAAGGTGGAGGTTAGTGATAGGCATAGGCGAAAAGTAAGGCTAAGGATAGTGACTTAGCAAGAAAATTGGTTTTCCGGAAAGCAATAATCTATTTAAAAAAATCTGTAACCATCAATGGCAGGGCTGGACTTGAGGCACATGAGCCTAGAAGCACCAATGTTCAGCAAGGAGGTTGTCATGGGTTTGCAAACCTGTGCTTACCATCATGGAGCCAAGTTGAAATACCCTATCCTTCCTGCCCATTCAGCAGCTCTCTATGCTTCCATAATGACAGGCTGGTCACCACCGATGGCACTGCCCATCCAGCCCACTCAACTAGCTCTTTATGTTGCATGCATGGAGCCAGGTTGATCATTGCCATAATCTCTCCCTCTCTAGAGAGCTGGATGAGCAGGCTGGATGGGATTGCCCATCCAGCACGCCCATTCAGCTCTCTATGCTCCCATGGGAGGCTGATGACCACCGAGGGAGCATAGAGAGCTGGCTGAGTGGGATGCATGGGACTGCTCATCCAGCCCACCCATTCAGCTCTCTATGCGTCCATGGGAGGCTAGTCACCACCAAGGGACCATAGAGAGCTGTCTGAATGAGATGCATGGGACTGCTCATCCAGCCCACCCATTCAGCTCTCTATGCTCCCATGGGAGGCTAGTCATCACCGAGGGAGCTCTTTATGTTGCATGCATGGAGCCAGGTTGATCATTGCCATAATCTCTCCCTCTCTAGAGAGCTGGATGAGCTGGCTGGATGGGATTGCCCATCCAGCACACCCATTCAGCTCTCTATGCTCCCATGGGAGGCTGATGACCACCGAGGGAGCATAGAGAGCTGGCTGAGTGGGATACATGGGACTGCTCATTCAGCCCACCCATTCAGCTCTCTATGCTCCCATGGGAGGCTAGTCACCACCGAGGGAGCATAGAGTGCTGGCTGAGTGGGATTCATGGGACTGCACACCTTGCCCACCCAACCAGCTATTTATGCTGCATGTATGGAGCCAGTCTGATTACTGTGTAGGGAGCATAGAGAGTTGCATGTGTGGGCTAGATGAGGAGTCCGATGAGTACGGGCACGCCAAAAAGGGGAAGAGAGGGAGAGGTGATGACTGAGCCATCCAGGCTGCCAGCACACTTGCAGCACAGTTTGGTGGATGAATCCACATTTGTGTCAGAATTTCCAGGTATTCTGAGGTAGGAGTTTAGGGAGCTAAAACTTCTGTGCCTTTAGGCTCTCAAGATGTAAAACTGGCCTTTATTAACCGGCTTTGGACCGCCCATGCAGGAACCTATGCCGCTATTGTGTCTATCTCTGATTGTTCACTGTGGCAGCTTACTCTGCCGTCATGTGACAGCTGAAATTCTGCCTATCGGTAAGAAGCCGTGCAGGCTGAAATGGGTTAATGAAGTGAAAATGTATGTTTTATGATCCATCAATTGGTGTTTACATTCTACATTATTGTATTTTTTTTAAAGCAAACCTGAACTGAAAATAAACTACTGTAATAAGACAAACAATTGTTTCTATACACCTTCTCCTAAAAATGATGATTTTATTTTTTAGAAACACATAATTTTTTCTATATGAAAGCTAATAAAAATGGTTGTTTATTATCTCAGCTAAATGACAAAAAATCTTTTATGCTGGGTACACAGGATTCAATTTCCTGTCCAACTGACAGATAATCTGACGTGAAGTTCAGTGGCGGACACAGCCAGCAGTGGGCCCCTGTGCAAAATTGTAATTGTGGGCCCCCTATGACCTGCGGCGCGCTACGCGCGCCGCGGCAAAATATGGGCGTGGCTACAACCTGCGGCGGCAAAAATTAGTGGATAGATGGGCGTGGCAATGACCGGATGAGGGCAGAGCTAACTGTAACTTAAAGCGAACCCGGGGTGAGGGTTTATTTCCTTTTAAACAATACTAGTTGCCTGGCGGCCCTGCTGATCTATTTGGCTGCAGTAATAAACTGAATTACACCAGCAACAAGCATGCAGCTAATCTTCTCAGTTCTGACAATATTGTCAGAAACCCCTGACCTGCTGCATGCTTGTTCAGGGTCTATGGTTGAAAGAATAAGAGGCAGAGGACCAGCACGGCAGCCAGGCAACTGGTATTGCTTAAAAGGAGAGAAATATGGCAGCCTCAATATTATTCTCACCTCAGGTTCCCTTGAAAAGTGCAACGCAAAGACAGTGGGCCCAAGTTTTGGTGACCCTTTCCCCAGAAAATTCACATAATTGTGCAGGTTTTCTCAAGAAAATACACATATATGCCCAGAAAATACGTGCAATCATGTCGGCAGATATGCCCAGAAAATACGTGCAATCATGTCGGCAGATATGCCCAGAAAATATGTGCAATCAAGTCGGCAGATATGCCCAGAAAATACGTGCAATCAAGTCGGCAGATATGCCCAGAAAATACGTGCAATCAAGTCGGCAGATATGCCCAGAAAATACGTGCAAACAAGTCGGCAGATATGCCCAGAAAATACATGCAATCAAGTCGGCAGATATGCCCAGAAAATACGTGCAAACAAGTCGGCAGATATGCCCAGAAAATACGTGCAATCATGTCGGCAGATATGCCCAGAAAATACATGCAATCATGTCGGCAGATTTGCGAAGAAAATACATGCAATCATGTGGCAGACCTGCCCAGAACATACACCTGCTAATATAAATAAAACAAAAACATTTACTCACCTGCAGCAGCAGACCTCCTGTCCCAGCCTCCATCCGGCGCGCAGCTCCCATGGGTGGTTGGGTGGATAGGTAGCCTAGTGGGTGGGTGAGTGGGTGGGTGGGTTGGTAGCCTGGTGGGTGGGTGGGTGAGTGGGTGGGTTGGTAGCCTGGTGGGTGGGTGGGTAGGTAGCCTGGTGGGTGGGTGGGTAGGTAGCCGGGTGGGTAGGTAGCCTGGTGGGTGGGTGGGTAACTAGCCCGGTAGGTAGGTAGGTAGCCCGGTGGGTGGGTAGGTAGGTAGCCTGGTGGGTGCGTGGGTAGCCGGGTGGGTGGGTAGGTAGCCTGGTGGGTGGGTTGGTAACTAGCCCGGTAGGTAGCCGGGTGGGTGGTTAGGTAGGTAGCCGGGTGGGTGGTTAGGTAGGAAGCCTGGTGGGTGGGTAGCCGGGTGGGTGGGTAGGTAGGTAGCCGGGTGGGTGGTTAGGTAGGTAGCCGGGTGGGTAGGTAGGAAGCCTGGTGGGTGGGTAGGTAGCCTGGTGGGTGGGTAGGTAGGTAGCCTGGTGGGTGGGTAGGTAGCCTGGTGGGTAGGTAGGTAGCCGGGTGGGTAGGTAGGAAGCCTGGTGGGTGGGTAGGTAGCCTGGTGGGTGGGTAGGTAGGTAGCCTGGTGGGTGGGTAGGTAGCCTGGTGGGTGGGTTGGTAACTAGCCCGGTAGGTAGCCGGGTGGGTGGTTAGGTAGGTAGCCAGGTGGGTGGTTAGGTAGGTAGCCGGGTGGGTGGTTAGGTAGGTAGCCGGGTAGCCGGGTGGGCGGGTAGGTAGCCTGGTGGGTGGGTTGGTAACTAGCCCGGTAGGTAGCCGGGTGGGTGGTTAGGTAGGTAGCCGGGTGGGTGGTTAGGTAGGTAGCCGGGTGGGTGGTTAGGTAGGTAGCCGGGTAGGTAGGTAGGTAGCCGGGTGGGTAGGTAGCCGGGTGGGTAGGTAGCCGGGTGGGTGGTTAGGTAGTTGGGTGGGTGGTTAGGTAGGAAGCCTGGTGGGTGGGTAGGTAGCCGGGTGGGTAGGTAGCCGGGTGGGTGGTTAGGTAGTTGGGTGGGTGGTTAGGTAGGAAGCCTGGTGGGTGGGTAGGTAGCCGGGTGGGTAGGTAGGTAGGAAGCCTGGTGGGTGGTTAGGTAGTCGGGTGGGTAGGTAGGAAGCCTGGTGGGTGGGTAGGTAGGTAGCCGGGTGGGTAGGTGGTTAGGTAGCCGGGTGGGTGGCTATCCGGGTGGGGGGCCCGACTCCTATCCTCCCTCCCTCCCTTCCTTCCTCACCTCGGGGGGCCCTCTCCCGATATGCGCGGCGGGAGAGCGAGCGGCAAATGCAGGAAGTCTTCAGGGCTCTCCAGGCATCCGCTAGAGGCCCAGCCGCTGAGTCTCCAATATGTCTCCAACTGGAGACATATTGGAGACCAAGCGGCTGGGCCTCTAGCGGATGCCTGGAGAGCCCTTCCTGCATTTGCCGCTCGCTCGCTCTCCCGCCGCGCATATCGGGAGGGGGCCCCCCGAGGTGAGGGAGGGAGGGAGGATAGGAGTCGGGGGGCCCCCCGGGAATAAAATAATAAAAAAAAAAAAAATATTAAAAAAAAAAAAAATACTTAATGGGCCCCTGAAGAAAACGGAACTTCAGGGGCCCTCGTGCGGCGGCACGGCCTGCACGGCCGTATGTCCGCCCCTGGTGAAGTTGTATTGTGTGTACATGTCCAAACTGCTCTTGATCGATAATAGGATAGATTTTTCCATGATAAGTTCACAAAATCGATCCTGTTATTGAACGGGAACAGATCGGATATGTCGGTCTTGATTCCCATCAATCGGATGTGAAATTGCATGGTGGGTATTTGGCATTGGTGTCTGAGAGTTACAATCTATGATCTATTGACCCTTTTTAACCACTTCCCCTCCCCCGGGACGAGTAACTACTTCCCTACGAAATGCCATAACTGCTTGTAGGGGCGTAGCTACTATGTTCCTCTCCACCGCGTGTTCCCGCTTGCCCCCCCTCCCCTTGCGCTCGTTACCCCCGCCAATCATTGGCCGCTAGATCAATGAACGGGAACACAGTTCCCATTCAATGATCTAAGTCCCCATGTGAATGACTGCAGCTGTTTATGAGACGGCGAAGTCATTAACAAAACCCATCCACGCATTGCTTCCTGCTTGCGTAGTATTACTACGCATAAGGAAGTGAGCAGTGAGGACATCTTGTGGCCAAATAGTAAAATTACATCTATATTTTTTTTTCATGAAAAGACCTATTTTTAACTTATTTTTTACATGTTAAATTAACCCCTGACCCCCCCCCCCCCCCCAATAGTTACCTATATTTGTTTTTTTATATTTTACAAATAAAAAAAACATAAATAGTTACCTTAGGAACTGAACTTTTTTAATATGTATGTAAAGATGGTATATTACTATTACTATATAAATTATGGGCTTGTAATTAGGGATGGACGCAAAACTGAAAAAATGCAGCATTTTTTCCAAATAAAATATTGGCGCAATACATTGTACTAGGGACGCTCTTGTAGGAAACAAAAAAACACAGGGGGACCGGGAGACCGATCTGGCGTATTATCAAAAGGACACCAGAGTATATATGTAGCGGCAGAGAGATATACTCACAATGATGAGTTGCCAGATAAGCAACCTCTCTTAAAGCATGTGAGGAAGTACCGTCCTCACTCGGCCTTGGTTCAAATCAGAGGGGTAGGTCGCAGCTCCAAAAAAAGTAGGCCACTAGGAAACTTCCTAGTGTGCATACCCCTATGTAGGGGTGTGAAAAACTGGGAAAGCGAAGGAGGCGCCCGTGGACGTGTATCCGTGATTCAGATAGAAATTGTGGCAGTTTTAGTGAGGTGCTAAGTTCCTACCTTGTAGTAGTAAGACTCACACGTAAGGTAGTAGGTGTAACTTCTCAAATTTTATTAGGGCACATATGACAACGTGTTTCACGGCTCCAGCTGCTTCCTCAGGTCTGTAATAGTGCCTGATATGTCACGTCTCTCTCCTGAGCGCCAAAGCGTGCTGTGTCAGGAGGGACGCTGTAAAAAGTCGGTAGGGCGCGCTGGGAGAGGGGGCGTGGTGCCCCCTCTCCCAGCGCGCCCATTGTACTAAGGAAAATTTTTTAAAAATTCTTAGCAAAAAGTACCCCCCAAAGAAAGCCTAATTGGTGGCAAAAAAAACCAACAACAAGATATAGATTGTTTTGTTGTGATAAGTATCAATAAAGTTATAGGCAAATTAATGGAAGGAGTGCTGACAGGTGAAAATTGCTCTTTTTTTAAGGCGAAAAACCCTTCGAGGTGAAGTGGTTAATCAATTCCATACACTCAGAAGCTGTTCTCTTCCAGACAAGAGTGTTATGGCTGAAATTAGGTATCAGCATGATGGTGTAGTGGTTAGAGCCCTTGCCTTGCAGTGCTGGGTCCCCGGGTTAGCCTGAATGTTTCACCCTTTCAGTGAGAAAAAAGAAACTATAAGCACCTTCTAGTTATTTGTGGGAATAGCTCTGTACATACACATGTTTATCTCATCATGTCCCATGTCAGCTCAGGTACCCTGCTAGTTATGATATGTCTGATGCCAGTGCCACAGACACAACGGAGCAACTGTGAACAAGGGGGTTCATGCTGCAGAGCATGATGGAGCAGATCTGATGTCACCATCCATGGTACAACCTCATCCTTGTGTGAACCCAGCTAAACTAAATTTGATTGGCCCAGTTTCAAATTGTCTACAATCTGCATTAAATATTCATGCAAGCACGATTTCTATTACCATCTCATTGACCTTCTCTACCTGTCACCCCATTCAGTGAAAATGTACAACTGCAATAGATCATGTTTCCATTTAAACTGTCCAAAATTGATCATAAACTGATTGATTGGAAAGGTGGCAGATTCAGTCAGGCTAGGAACACACTATCCAGAAATGCTAGCGTTGTGGAAAACACCAGTGTTTTTGCCACTAATAAAAGTCTATGGACTGCATGTAAAAACGCATATATGCGCGTTTTACATTGTGCAATTTTGAAAATGCACAATTTGCTGCATATTTTTCAAAAATGAATGTAAAACGCACATAATGTACCTGAATAGGTACTGGCACGTACAGTGCAGAAAGTGCATGGTATTCTGCACTGCCTAGTGTGCTCCCAACCTCTAAGTACTGCAAACTGCTGGGATGCTGGGAAAATGTATGCATAAAGTTGCCCATACACGCATCAACTTTTCCATCTAGTTCCCTGCAGAGTCAATCACTCTGATCAAGTCGGATGGGAATTCATTCACAAAACACTACCAAAAAAGTTTTGGGATAGTGTTCTGTGACTGATGAAACAAAATTAGAACTGTTTGGGCCCATGGATCAACGCTATGTTTGGAGGAGGAAGAACAAGGCCTATGAAGAAAAGAACACCTTGCCTACTGTGAAGCATGGCGGGGGGTCAATCATGCTTTGGGGCTGTTTTGCTTCTGCAGGTACAGGGAAGCTTCAGCGTGTGCAAGGTACCATGAATTCTCTTCAGTACCAGGAGATATTGGATGAAAATGTGATGCAGTCCTTATCAAACCTGAGGCTTGGGAGACGTTGGACCTTTCAACAGGACAATGATCCCAAGCATACCTCCAAGTCCACTAGAGCATGGTTGCAGATTAAAGGCTGGAACATTTTGGAGTGGCCATCGCAGTCACCAGACTTAAATCCTATTGAGAACCTCTGGTGGGACTTATAGAAAGCAGTTGCAGCGCGCAAGCCTAAGAATGTGACTGAACTGGAGGATTTTGCCCATGAAGAATGGGCTAAGATACCCGTAGATCGCTGCAAGACATTTGTGTCAAGCTATGCTTCACGTTTAATAGCTGTTATAACTGGATAACTGGAAAAGGATGTTGTACTAAGTACTAAGAATGAATGTCACTTGGGGTTGAATAAAACTGATAATGGTGTGAGCACAGAAAAGACATTTGTGGTTATTTCATTATAAATGTTATGTTATATTTGTCTGACTTACAAGTGCCTCTTTGATTTAATTGTAAACAAGATGACTGAAATGATCAAAATCAATGCCAAACTGGCCAAAACACTCAATTTCGGTGGGGGTTGAATAATTTTGAACACAACACAACTGTACTTGAGAGAATTTCAATCACAAGTATCGATCAGACAAGATGGAAAATCCAGGTCAATTGAGGGCAGGGCAGGAGGGCAGGTAGGTCGACAACTCATAAGGTGGCCACACACGATACAATTAAAAGATCCAATTTTTCACCAATTCGATAATTTCGATCGGTTGTCCCGAAAAATCAAGAGCTTTTCTTTGTTTTCGATCTATAAATCTGATCGAATTTCCTGTTTTTTTTTCTAGATTTTTGGAGATTGGACATGTTGGAAATTTCACACCAACTTTATCAAGAATTGTATGGTGTGTTATGGATTGTCAATTACTTGATGTACAGTTTCAATCAATTTTTTTTGAGCTTTCAATTATTTTATTCATGATTGGGGAAAACTTGAACTATGTGTGTGGTACATTGGTCAGATTTTTGAATTGTTACAATCAGTCATACAAATGGATTGCTATTCATGAATTGAACAGATATTTAAACAATTGTATGGTGTGTGGCCACTTTATTGTTGCGTTGCATTGAATAGCGCAATGCTGCGCTTCAATCAACTTTCATTTAATTTCCAGCTCGAATGCATTAAAAAGCCATGTGCTGTGTGTGGTAGGAATCTATCCCTTCTAAAAGAACTGATCGTTTTGGAACATTGGCTAGAAATCTATATGAATATTGTCCTGGCTGTAATACTGACTTGCAAAAAAAAAAAACAAGCAAACCAGCGCCATAATCCTACAGTGATTTGCAGCTTCACTCCTCACTAGCCAAAAAAATTAAAACAAAATCCCCAGTTTGCAATGAATCCATGTAGCTGCTTGGTGCACTAGGCGTGCTGCCTGTCCTGGGATTGCTGCATTTTGCCTGTGTGATGTGCATCTCCCAGCAGTGACATGCTGTGGGAGTGGAGGGGATAGGCAGGTAACTTTCACAACAGGTCCCAGCAGAGGGAGTGGCAGGAGGGAGGGACCTGCTGCACTAAGTTGGCAAGTCAGCCATATTGCAGCCAGTGGGGAGTAGGAAGCACCCGGGGTGAGCTCAGCAAGGACAGGGCACCTTGGACAGTAGTTGGCAGGTGGAAGGGGTGAGTATGATGATTGTGTATGCGAAAGCTGCTCCCTCTCTGATGACTGCGTGCTGTGCTAATCTTCTGTATCCTCGGGATGGGGAAAGGGTGACAACAGGTGTCAGTAGGATTAGGCACTTATATTGCCTGTCTGCAGTGCCAGCTGCCAACCAGGGCACAGCTTAGCTGTGACTTGTAGAAACTCCTATTGCTGTTCCTTACAGAGCTCTGAGCAAGTTCCTCCTTTACACGCACTGAGACTGTCGTTAGTGGGTAGAAGTTCCACCTTTTGTGGAGGACGTGATTTGCTCTGTATCCAGTACCTGACAGCAGACATGGCTGTGTGCGACCTGGCCGGATTACAGAGGCTCCCATAGACTGTGCTGTGATTCTCCGTGCGGCTGGGATGTACCAGTCTGGCTCACTCTGCTGCATTCCTGGCCGGGAGAAATCTCCTTCCATATGCCCTGTGTGCTCATGACGGCAAAGAGGGAAGCAGGAGAGACGGCTATTCTTAAAAGTATCTGAAAGCAGCAGAAGTGGCAGAACTAGTTGGGAAGCCAGAGGTGGGGCTGCTGCTCTGTCATTATCACAGCGAGCTTCATTCCCAGCAGAGCTTTCCTCATGCTGAACTCTGAGGGTCATTCACCTGACTGCAGCATTACTATTGGGGAGAATTCTAGCTGTACCCTCGGTGAACTTGCTGTGCAGTAGGGATGTTACACACCAAGAACGTTTACAATGAAATTTTCTGATGGCCAGTGCTTTCTGGTGCTTTGAAAAGCACTTGGATCTTAAATAAAATAAAAGAAAGCAGTTTAACTTACCTGGGGCTTCTTGCAGCCCCCTGCAGTCATCCTGTGCCCGCGCCTTGTTTGGGCAACCCTCCAGTCAGCAGCAGTGACCCCCTCAAAGTTGGTCGGGCACGCGCTTCCTTGTTGCACTCATGTGCGTTCTGCGCATGAGCAGCGTAAAAAAATTGCTACTGTGCTCCTGGCCGCAGGAGTGGCTTACCAGTTTTGAGGGGGTCGCTGCTGATAACTGAAGGGTTGAGGAAGGATGGCACAGGCACAGAATAACTATGGGGGGCTGCAAGAAGCCCCAGGTTAGTTAAATGTTTTTTTTTTCTTTATACCCTTTTAAGTCCTATGGTCTATTTCACATAAGACAGAAGGGCTTTTATTAAAATCACAAATACTATTGCATGTAGCATTTTCGCCAGCGATTGCGATGCTGTAACAAATATAGAAAAGCAAAAGTGCTGTGAAAGGCGCCTGCTAATAATCGCTGTACTCCAGAATCGCTAATTGCAAAGTGCTTTTTGTAGTGAAGGTGTGTGAGGCCAGTGTTCTCCCCAGAAATTTTCTCCAGCCGGGTGGCATGAAAAAGTAGCTGGGTGGCATGAAAAGTAGCTGGGTTTGGCGAGATGAGAGAATGCAGGGCCTGCGCTTCTCTGCACAACCCTGCTTACAGCATAGGAAGAGGTGAGCCGATGACAGCCGGGTGCTCACCAAAGTTAGCCGAGTGGAGCACTCGGCTAAAAGAACCTTGGGAGAACACTGGAGGGTATTCCCACAGCAGCATTTGGATTGTTAGAAAATCATAATCTTGCTACACGTAACATTTTTAGGAGCGATTCTGCTGAAAGGAATGTTTCAAAAATGCTCATTCCTCTAAAAATCTCATTGCAAAACCGCAATTGTTAGGGATTGCGTTTTGCAGTGTGCAGAACTGATTCACACCATAAAGCTCAAGGCAATAAATGTATGGATATTCCCTAGGTTCACAGTCAGATTGCAAAATGCAATTGCCAAACATGGCACTTTTTCTACAATTTTCAGACAGTTGGGCTTTGTGATTCTTGCTTGCCCCCGAAATGCTGCATGCACAGCGTTTGATTGATACAAATCGCAAACACTGCAGTGAAAATGGTCCTATAAGGATACATTGTCACAGCGCATTGCTGAAACTTTCCTAAAAAAAGCCCTAGTGTGGACCTGCCCTAGAGATGTGTGGCACCAGCACGTCTAGTTACTGATAGTCAGTGGAACGGTTTCTCTAGTGAAAATGATTGTGAATGTCCTTTGTTTTGCAGTTGATCTACTGCATTTGTTACATTCTTCTCTTAACACACACTGGGCAGCAGGCTGGTAGTTTAGCACATTATAGTGTGGTACTTAACTGAAGAGCAGCAATTATGGTGGAATTTTGCCAAATACTTTTTTTTCGAGGGGAAGGGGTTAAGCCGGGTACAGACATGTATCCTTTCTTGGCGTAATTAATTGCTCATGATAACTTTGTGTAACAGACTGACCAACAGTCCCCATATACATTTGCATGCATGTCTTTGCCATCTGCTGTTCTGTGTAGAGAGGAGGGACGCAGAACAGTGGACCCCTCACTGCGAAACGTATAGTAGAAATACAAAAGGAATCCAATATGGCCAGTGGCAGAGGCACTCCTGTGAGGCTTTATAGTGTCACCAGACATCAGCATGAATGATTGTTTAGGCAGCAAGTGTTTAGTGCGCAAACCTTAGTTTATCACGCGGAGTAATACTTTGCATGCGCAAAGCAGATCTCGTGATAACTGCTGTGATAGCAGATATCACGCTTTAGTGAATCGAGTTCTATGAGTGCTTTGGGCGTTTGTGATTTTAAAAGGCGCTTTAAAAGACCTTGAGCAATGATGTGAGTGTTTTCACATGAGCGATGAGCTTTCTTTCCAATCGCAAACGTGGGTCGAGCACCATTTTCTGAGCGTTTGCGCTTCAATGGAAGGTAAAGGAAAATTGCTAAGTGCTTTAAAAAGCACTTGAATAAGCAATTTTTGAGTGCTGTTAAACAGAAATTACATTAACAAAATAAAAATGTCTGAGAGGGAAAAAAAGCGCTAATCATCAAACAAAAGCGCATGGCAAAATTGCAAATCGCTAGAAAAACACCTTAAAAATCCCTTTTAAAGGCGCTAACAAAAGCGCTCAGCGCATGCCATTGTGCCGGCGATTTATAATGTGAGAACTAGGCCTAACAGTGGGTGAGAGTTAGACGCTTTGGAAAGATGGCTGTACACTTGAAGTCCACTAGTGTTGATCATAATGAATAATTTTGGTTTCATAAAGTCTTGCATAAGTTACGCAATTATGATTGTGATCCCAATTACCATTTTGTGGATAATCTTGATTTTTGTGTAATTTTCACATAAATGCATAGAAGTCTATGGGGCATAAGAAAGCAAATGTTCGCACATGAGAAAACACCTTTTCGCATAAATGCATTAAAGTCTATGGGACATGGCATTGCAAAATTAGGGATCACAGTTAGGATTACATGTAAAAACTGAAATTTGCAATAGTCTGAATTTTTGCATTATGATATTTGCATTGTATATTAAAATTTCACTTCTAAACAACTATGTGACATTCCAGCTCATCACTAACGGCCACCAGATTGGAGTAACAGATAGATTCTTCTCTGATCAGAGAGGGATCTATTAAGGTAGCCATAGACCTGATGATTACGGGCAGATTTGACAAAGAGACAAATTTATCTCTAATCGAATGTGATTAGAGATAAATTTGTCTCTTTGTGAAGCTGCCCATATATTACAGGCCGATTCCCGTCCAATTTCAGCATGAAATCTTCAGGGAATCGGCTGAGCCCGCCCGCGTCCGCCCCGACACTGCCCCCCTAATGTATAAATGTGCCCCCCCCCAGTATGTGCATTTATACATTACCTGTCCGGTGTCAGCCTCCACGTGGTGTCCGTCCATCTTGCTGGGAGTCACCTTAGAAATATCTGCAACTGGAGCTTTAATTGCAGCTACTGCGCATGCCTGGTCCTTTCCGCACACCCTACGCGCCTCCTCAGTCATGCTTCCATCGCCAGGACTGTTCTGCATTTGTTCTGTTCTCAAAAGAATTGTACTGTGCATGTGCAAAATGTTACCAGTGACAGGAGAGCGAATGGGGAGGTGCGCGGCTAGGACTACACATGCACAGTACCCTCAACTAGAGCTCCAGATGCAGATCTTTTGGAGTGGAGAACGGCACATAGGAGGGAACACAGAGGACACCGAGGGACCTGACAGTCTACGGGGGGCTCAAGAGAGATGGAACAGCACCTCGGCAATCCTCTGTGGGTGTGCGGGAACCAACCCCTTGTACCAACAGGGTGAAGATCCATCTTGTTTGGAGATAATGGTCCACACCACATCCAAGTATAAATCAGCATTATTGAAGATCCATAAAATGCTGTGTAGCAGCTACAGCCCGCTGTTTCGGGTTACATGCCCTTTTACAAGCCGCTCTGCACAACATGTAACCCGAAACAGCGGGCTGTAGCTGCTACACAGCATTTTATGGATCTTCAATAATGCTGATTTACACTTGGATGTGGTGTGGACCATTGTCTCCAAACAAGAGTCTACAGGGGACTGGAAGCAGTCCCAGGTAAGTGAAATTCCATTTTTTGTCCAAGTTCAGGTGTGGTGTAATGACAGAATTATAGGGACTCCGAGCACCTCTCATGGGTATGCCTTTAAGACTCCGACCAGCACTGCAAAGTACTTAAATATGCATACCTTTCTGCTTGTGCTCTCCTCTTTTATTTGATGTATGAATCGCCGCTCTACACCAAATAGTTTTCGTTCGATTTCAATTAAAAAATCGCGGCTACCATCTTTGCTATGTTATAACTTCCGGGTCACCCCTGTCTTCTCTGTTAGAGAAGTACATCACTGAATGAAACAGGAAGAGGAAGTGACACACATGGCCATTGCAAGAGGATCCTCCACAGGGGTCATAGCACGACTTTGTTGGAAGTCGTCTGTCTTAGAGGCATGCCCATGAGAGGTGCTCGGAGTCCCTTTATATAATGCACAGTAACTGCTAATAATGGATTTCCCTCAGGTTGCCAAAATCCCATTAAGGGGGGGGGAGGGGGGGAAAGTACTGTGCCTTCTTACACAGTAACAAAAATTGCATCCTGTTTTTTATCATCCTACAAGTTCCAAAAGCTATTCCAATGTGTTCTGGCTTACTGCAGCACTTTGTACTATCACAGTCTCTGTAATAAATCAACTTATCTCTCTCTTGTCAGACTTGTCAGCCTGTGTCTGGAAGGCTGCCAAGTTCTTCAGTGTTGTGGTTCTGCTATGAACTTCCCCTTATAGGCCCCTCTATGCACACTGCCTGTGTGTTATTTAGATTAGAGCAGCTTCTCTCTTCTCTCTTATCTTTTACAAGCTGGATAAATCGTCCTCTGAGCTGGCTGGGCTTTCACATAGTGAGGAAATACAGACAAGGGCAAAGCTGTTTGCAGGAAGAAAAGCGCAGCCTGAAACTTCAGTGCATGAGAGATGCAGGGGGAAAGAAACACACAAATGATCTCTTGAGATTCAAAAGGAAGGCTGTATACAGCCTGCTTGTGTATGGATGTATTTTCTATGTGTGGACATACTGTACATCAACCTACTTCCTGTTTTGGTGGCCATTTTGTTTGTTTATAAACAAACTTTTTAAAACTGTTTTTAACCACTTTTAATGCGGCGGGGAGCGGCGAAATTGTGACAGAGGGTAATAGGAGATGTTCCTTAACGCACTGGTATGTTTACTTTTGTGTGATTTTAACAATACAGATTCTCTTTAAAACACATTAAAAAGCATATGCACATGTCAGCACTACAGCCCAAAAACCTACCCCACTCCACTCCTCCCAGATTCCCCCCAATATATCACCATACAACGCAATGAGCTCAAGATATCGAATATCCTAACAATGAAAATCCAGATTTCAACAGTTCAACATGGGGCTGCGCAGCTCAGTTTGCTTGGTGCAGCCAAAGCCACATTGGATGAAGTATGTTAGTATGCATTCAAAGATATAAGCATTAGTTGGTATAATCCAGTGTGTTCAATAAGATTGCTGGGGACAAAAATGAATTCTCCAGTTCATGCAGCAACAATAAGCAGTGATATTAGTGGCAGACAACATAAAGCAGACATATGGGGATGAATCTTTCCTCCCAGCCAGACAGAAGTCGTATATATAATGTTAAAAGTTCTAACAAAAATTATTATAAAAAAATTAAATTATCAATTTTTTTTCACCTTTGGTGTTTACGCTGGGAACTTGGAGTTATATGTAGAAAGACTGTAGGTCCTTTTTACATTTTTCGTTGACTGATAATTTCATTATTTATATGTTACAAATATGTTATGTTCGGCTTTATACTGTTGTTTTTTCCTCCAAGCTGTAATCATATTTAATCATGTGCTTAGAGACACCGTATAGGAATGTGTCCCTGGAAGATATTTTCAGATGCTGGCAGGAATGCATTTGTCAGTTACACTAATCTAAAATGTGTTGCTTTTTTGTAATGGGGCTGGGGAACATCTGAGAACTTAGTGATGATATAGTCCTGGCCTGAACTGAATTCCCTCTTAGATGGTAAAAGCTTGTAGCTTTGTCTGTGTCTTGTTGGACGCAGAGAAGGGTGCTGGCAGGTTAGTGAAGTAACATTGGTGCTGTTGCAGTTGCTGTCACACACTTTCAGCAGGAACTATTTATTTAATAAACCTGGGTCTACCTGCTCTTATCGGGGTCTACCAACTTCGTGTCTACCTGGGTCTACCTGCTACCGGCCTTAACACACTCTTATGTGTACTGGTACATTGTTGTGAATAGAAATTCCTCACATGGATGTTTTAAGGACTTATAACATTTAAAGGGACCCTGATCAGATGTTTAAAATGAAAAGCTGCACTTACCTGTGGCTTCCTCTAGCCCCCAATAGGCTGTGAAATCCCTCGGAATCCTTTGGGTCCCCTCAGTGGCCCCGCTGGTGGCCCTGTTAAGCTGGTGACTTCAGGCGAAGTCGTGCGCAACTGTGCATGAGCTGCCTGTTTGCGCACCTGACTCGATCATGTGCGCATCGCCGTAAGCCTACTGCGCATGTGCGGTTCTCGAAAGACTGAACCGCGCATTTGCAGGAGGCTTATGGTGATGGTCACATGATAGTGGCAGCGGCGGGGACAGGCCGCACAGTCGCAGTAGTCCCCAGCTTAATGGGTCCACCAGCAGGACCACGGAAGGGACGCAAAGGATGATGAGGGACTTCGTGGCCTATTGGGGGCTGGAGGAAGCCCTAGGTAGGTGCAGCTTTTCATTTCAAACATCAGCTCAGCGTGCCTTTAAACCCCTAAAAATATCCATGTGAACTTAGACAAGACAAGACAAATAACATTTATATCGCGCTTTTCTCCTGGCAGACTCAAAGCGCCAGAGCAGCAGCCACTAGGGCGCGCTCTATAGGCAGTAGCAGTGTTAGGGAGACTTGCCAAATGTCTCCTAATGAATAGGTGCTGGCTTACTGAACAGGCAGAGCTGAGATTCGAACCCTGGTCTCCTGTGTCAGAGGCAGAGCCCTTAACCATTACACCATCCAGCCACCATTGTCACACTATACAAGTTGCATATTCTGGAATGTAGTTTCGCAACGATGTTGAACAGTCACACACCGCATTACCAGGGCAATGCCACGCATACAGTGGAGTATACAGTCCATAGACGTCTACTTTACTGCACACAACGTCCAGTAACCCACAGCATGCTACTTGTTATGTAGATGCAATTTGTTGCACTGCACTGCTAACATATGACTCACGTTGCAATGTGATTATATTGTCTGTTGCACCAAACCACAATGGATGCAGTGTAAAAGGACCCTGTCAAGAACATTCCTGCCAGGAATTTTGCCCAATTGCAAAAGTGTTAACCGTCCAGCATGTCTTTCTATACGGTGTGATGGTGTAGTCAGCATGACCCCAGCTAAACTGCCTACACTCACCACTTAATAGCAGGCAATTTGTAAGGAGTCCAAGCCAGGTTTTTAAGCAGCAATTTTCTTAGATAGAATCAGATTGCGCCCTCTCTTTGCAATCTAATGATTCAATCAAAGCAGGGAGTATGAAACTAAACTGTAATTTTGGCCATGTGATTTTTAGGTGTAGCACATAAAAATGTCATTTGAGCTGGTTACTAAGTTGTTAGATCCTATTTTATATTTGTGCCCTGAGATGGGCTTTAATTGTGTATAGTATTTGCCATGAAGTAAAACAAAGGGGGAGTAATTGTGTTAGAAGAACTGCCATGGCCAGCAGCATCACATGGCAGTGGTCACTTATCGTAATGATGGTTGTGTTGTAAGACCATTTACAAAATAAATGTATACAGGGGATGGGTAGCATAACAAAAGAACATCCCCTCCCCCCGGGCTACTTCAGAGTGGGCGTTGCACTCCCTGTAAATGTAGGAACGTGTATTGCAACGGAATGGGAAAGTCGTGCCACAGGTTGTATGACCGCTGCATCACATACAGTGAAGCATACAGGCAATGAACAGTATGTTTCACCGTCTCTGCATGCAGTGTGTTTTGTAGTAACGCACTGCATGTAGTGTGTTGGGATGTCGCCATTAGATCGCACTGACCACACTGTAACATCTCACAGGGATGTCATTGCAGTACTACTTTCCGTGGTATGACGCTTCCATTAAGTTGCACCGCAATGCCACACTGTGAATGTAGCCTTATGGTATGGGAAAGATTCCTTGCCTATTCCTATCCAGAGTAATGTGAACTTGTATTATTGGGACTATTACTCCAGCGTATGATCTGGCATCGTATTATTACCTGTATTAGGTTGTTGTATCTTATTTCTTATTACCTGTATTGTGTTGACAGTCACCCCTGTTATCATTGTCTGTAATCTTATGTATTGTGCAGCTCTGTGCATCATTTTATAAATCCAATAAATAATAGTAATAATAATTGTTAGTGGAGCAGGTCAGGTATATCACTATATAACACTAATAAAAGCTACACTTATACATAACCTACCGTACTGTGTTGACTGTATTTTCACCTACTGTACATTAGTGTTTGTTATTTAAAATAAAAAAAGCACTTCATAAGTGTTCAGAACAAGGCCTATGCCATATCTGCAATAAGTTTGCAGGTGTAAAGCCTGCAGAATGATACAGAATATGTTTAGATTTGAGGGTGTGGTGTAAATGACCTTTTTAAAGGTTGCAATTGGACTTTCTGCCACTGGGTGAGACCTTTTTTCTTGATAGCTACTTGAAACTGCTTGTTTTAGCCATGATTCATCCAACTGACTCAAGAGGCTGAGATTAACTACACTTGTAGCATTTTCCAAGAAGCTCTGTGCTTTCCACGTGTCATATTTTAATTTAATTGTGGTCCATTTCTGTTTTAGGATCTGCGTTAAGTCTGGTCCTGGATTTTACATTATTTTTCAACTTGTGGCAGACGTCGGAGAGCAGCAAAGATGCCAAAGCCGGTAAGAGCTTGTATGGTAATTTAGTGTATTGTATTGTAAAGTATGTCAGAATGTATATTGTGTAATCAACTTGCAACATTTATTTGCTTCACTCGATACTCAATGCAGTTTGTTTACATTGTATTTGTTGCTTAGCTCTCCACACATTTCTGTCTTTAACTGCTAGCTTGTGGTTCATTTATTGAAACTGGGGATCACACATGAAGCAGCATAAAATATCTGGAGTTGTTAATGTGTTTGCTATAAGTTGGATTAGTTGGAATAGTTTGGAATTCTGGTCTGTGTCATATCAGAACAAAGACAGGTCTTCTGAAAAGTTTGTGTATTACATTTTGTACTGTTGCAGTCAGATGCAACCCACACAACAAGGGTGTATCTGAAATTAATTCAGGACTGCTTAGATTTATTGGAATACAATTCTAACTACAAATGTGTGCACATGACTGTAATTAAAACATGACTAATCCTTGAGCAATCCTTACCATGATCTGATATGAGGCAGGCAAGGGATGTGCAGACACTTGTCATGTAACCGCAGATATAATCCAGGCCAGGTTTGCTCCATCACTAGCATTCTGAGGTATATAATCCAGGCCAGGTTTGCTCCATCACTAGCATTCTGAAGTATATAATCCAGGCCAGGTTTGCTCCATCACTAGCATTCTGAGGTATATAATCCAGGCCAGGTTTGCTCCATCAGTATCATTCTGCAGTATCCCCACTGTTCTCCCGCCTAATCCATGCCGACATTGCTGGAAAATGTTTGAGTGGCTACTTTATTTCTGGATTAGTTTGGGATCATGTTGGGAAGGATGATTTGCATGTTTTGCTTTGTTTCATAGCATAGCTTTGGCCCACATGTCACACGAGGTGGGAAATCTTTATTTCGTGGAACTCCCACCAGAATTTGTTGTGTCTTGTTTTCGGATACATCATATTTTTCTTTATTGCAGTTGCTGCCCCTATTAGTGAGATGTCAGTCAACTTCCTGTCCTATAATCTGAGACAGGAAGCAAAGTAATCTGTCCCGTCACAGGGGACAAAAGGAATCAAAATCCTTGTTTATGAAGTGTAAAAAGGTTACTTCTTGGTCATGTTGTGACTGTGTATTCACTGAAGAGATTGCATTGTGCTTTGTCATGGGGGGGTCATAATAAAGGCTGACATGTAGACTAAGGGCTTATGCTGCATACACACTTGAGATAAAAGTCTCTGGAAAAGGCAAGATCACAGACCAATTATACCCCATTCCATGTAGTATGAGAGCCATACCTTCACAGTCTATTCTATGGAGCTGCACTCCCCATCAGATAAAATCTTTGCAAGATGCTGCACACAAAGATGCCCGTACACACTCAAAAGATCATTATCTGCAAAAGATCTCTTCCTGCAATAGATCCATTCCTTCAAAATGCATTCATAGTCTATGAGATCTGCAGATCATCATACACACCTTGTTTAGCAGGCAATCATCTGCATATCATCTGCAGATCAGATCCACCAGGATGGATTTTCAGATCTGCAGATGATTGCCAGATATGCAGATGAAGTCTGTTAAACAAGGTGTGTATGAGGATCTGCAGATCTCATAGACTATGCATGCATTTTGCAGGAATGGATCTATTGCAGGAAGAGATCTTTTGCAGATAATGATCTTTTGAATGTGTAAGGGCATCTTTGTGTGCAGCATCTTGCAAAGATTTTATCTGATGGGGAGTGCAGCTCCATAGAATAGACTGTGTAGAGTATGGCTCTCATACTACATGGAATGGGGTAAAATTGGTCTGTGATCTTGCCTTTTCCAGAGACTTTTATCTCAAGTGTGTATGCAGCATTAGTGTTCTTGCTTATCAATCCTGGTTACAGATACAAGATAAAGTTTATATGGTTTCCCTGTATATTTTGTAGTTTTCTGCAGATGTGTTATTCCAAAAGCATACTGGTAGGTTAATTGTCTTGTCCCTTGTCTAGAAAGCATAGGTTTGCTGGTTGAGCAATCATTCATGATTGGTTTAGCAGCTGATGCTCTACCTGAAGCCATTGTAAGGGGCAATGTGAGCAACTTTCATTTTGCTTGAGCTGGATATGCTTGTCTGGGGAGAGCAGGAGAAGAAGGAGGCTTGCTGCAGTACCTGGGGACAAAACAGCAGCTGGTTGAAGTTATCCAGCCTAGGTGATTTCTTGTCGCTCCTCTTAAAGTCCATTTATTTTGACATTAACCTGCGGTAGAAAACATTATACACACCATCCCCATGAGTACTCCCAGCTCCTGTCTCCCTCTTTTTCCTCTGTGTCACTGTCACCCTGGGTTGGGTGATAGAGAGTCTTCAGCTCTGTTCCCACACAGCTTCAAGATAAAAACGAAGAGATCACCTCACCTCGGGAATAACCAACAATAAGTCGGCCAGCCGGTGCTCAGTGTCATGCAGGTCCACCACACCTGCAAACAAACAGGCAAACACGAAAGGAAGACACGGCACTCAGGAGCTGTGTGCAGCAACCAGCTGTATTGAAGCAGGCAGTACACTAGTGTACTGCCTGCTTCAATACAGCTGGTTGCTGCACACAGCTCCTGAGTGCCGTGTCTTCCTTTCGTGTTTGCCAGCTTCAAGATAATAATAATTATCCCAAAATTTGTATAGTGGTTTTCTCCTGTTGGACTCAAAGCACTCAAGAGCTGCAGCCACTGGGACGCGCTCAAGAGGCCACCCTGCAGTGTTAGCGAATCTTGCCTTGAACTCCTTACTGAATAGGTACTGATCCGAACCCTGGTCTTCCTGGACCAAAGTTGGTGCCCTTAACCAGTACACTATCCAGCCACTGCACACTTTCCAGCCACTTGCCACATTGATAATTGGACAACTGCTTTGTCAATCTAGATCAAGGGTTTCAAACTCAAATACAAAGTGGGCTGAAATTCAACACTGGGACCTTGTTGCGGGCCAACCTCTATGTCTACTGGCCACCTTCCTCCCTTATAAAAGTTCCCTAATGTCTATTGGCTCCCCTCCAAACTCTATACAGTTCCCCATTATCTAGTGGTCCTCCTCTCTCCCCTATACAGTTCCCTGGGGTCTAGTGGCGCCCACCCTACTTTATACAGTTCCATGGTGTCTAGTGACCTCCACCCTCCCCTATACAGTTCCCTAGTGTTTAGTGCTTTCCCCCATATGGCTTCCCTGGTGTTCTAGGGCTTCACCTCCAATATAGCTTACTTGGTGGTCTCCATAATGGGCCAATCATAATGCAAAGTGGGGAAACCACTTCTGGGCCAAATTTAATGGCTCTGAGGGCCAGATTTGGCGCACGGGCCGGAGTATGACATATATGATCTAGATGCTGCAGCTTGTGGGCACAGTTAGTGATCTGACTGTATCAATTTTCTCTACAGAGAACATTGTTACTCATTGTTTCTTTGCCGTTCTAAAGAACTGCAGAGAAAACATGTCGGCACTATATACATTTATAGTGAGAATAATAGATAGCAATAAAAACCTTTGAAGAATTATAGACACTGCTAATTTGATCCAAAATGTAAGGGAAACTGAAGTGAGAGGAAAACTGAGGCTGCCATCTTCATTCTCTAATATGCAATGCCAGTTGCCTGATTCCTGTGCTGATGCTCTCCCTCTAATACTTCAAGTCAGTGGCCCAAAACAAGCATACATATCAGATGCCTTGACTCTGGTGTGACTCCACTGGCTGCATGCTTGTTGCAAGTGTGTGACTCAAGATCAACTAAAGCCAGAAGCTCAGCATGACAGCCAGCCACTAGCATTGGTTATACGGAAATGGAGATGGCAGTTTCCACATTCCTCTCACGTTATGTTCCCTTGAAAGAAAATAATGTTTTGGCTGGAGTTCCACAGCGAATAAAAGTGATTATACACTACCCAACAGTGACAAATGGATTTCAAAAGACTGTGCCTAAAATCCTTTATTTCCCTAACATCTGACTGATAATATTCAATTGATTTGGAAGGCAAAATGATTCAGTACAATGGTTGGCAGCACTGGATCATGTTGGCAGGGAGTGGAGTGGAAGAGCAGTGGTTTTGTATTTCAGCAGTAGATAGCTGTTTATGGTGGTTTGATAGAGAATCCTGCTGTAAGGGCTTGTTCACACCTAGGGCGTTTTTGCCCTTTTTTCAAGCCCCGGAGATTTTGAAAATCACCCTAAAAAGCTTGTGCAATGATTCCCTATGAGATTGTTCTCATCTGAGCGGTTTGTTTCCTTTCATTTTTTTGTCTGCCTGTACCATTTTCTGAGCATTTTTGCTCAATAGAAGGTATAGGGAAATCGCAAAGTGCTTGAAAAGGCGCTTTGTATAGCGAATTCCCCAGCGCTTTAATGAAAAATACATTGTATTTATTCATTTCCAGATCAAAGAGTTCATTTCCTGATTGCGTCAGGAAGTGAAAAAATCCGAATCGCTCAGCAAAAGCGCTTAAAAAAGCACTTTAAAAGAACCGCAGAGCCCTTCCCACCAACAAATGGCTTCCCGAGTGCCAGGAATGGGGAAAAAAAAATCACCCACAAAATCGAAAATCGCTGCCGTCAGCGATTTCGATTTTAGATGAGTACAAAGCCTTTGGGTCTATGAGCGTTTGATTTGTACTTATAAGTAGCAGAAAATCTATTTGTGTGTAGCATGCACTAACTTAAAGAAAATCTGTAATGAAAAAAACCTCCCCTGTGAGGTACTCACCTTGGGTGGGGGAAGCTTCCAGATCCTATTGAGGCTTTCCCTGTCCTCCTGTGTCCCACGGTGGCGGCGAAAATCCTCCCGGACCGGCGGTGATATAAATATTTACCTCCTTGGCTCCATTGCAGGCGCAGTATCCGCTCTTCCCACGGAGATAGGCGAAAATAGCCGAACTCCGTCGGGCCACTCTACTGCGCAGGCTCAAGTCGCCTGCGCACGTAGTAGAGTGGACGCGACGGAGATCGGCTATTTCCGCCTATCTCTGTCAGAAGAGCCATAACAGCGCCCCCGCTGGAGCCAGAAAATGTACATATTGCACAGGCCGACAAATTGTCTCCTGTGCGTTCCGTGGGCTGCAGCGAGACCGCCGTGGGACACAGGAGGACAGGGGAAGCTTCAATAGGGTCCAGAGGCTTCCCCCTACTGAGGCGAGTACCCCCCAGGGGAGGTTTTTTTCAGCACAGGTTTTCTTTAAGTAAACCACATAGAATGAGGTTTTGAATGCCTGGTGGGTCAGCTAAGCTGATTTGTAAGTAGCAGCAGTTGATAGATTACCCCCACACCCCTGTTCTTTGCACTGTGTTACTGAATAACCACGCTAAACCACAGAAAGTCAATCCCTCGCCGACCAGAGCTTCTCACCAACAAATGGCTTTTTTTCCCTTCGTATAATCTCTTAGCATTGGAAACACACCAGATTACTATGTATTCCGTCTTGTACACCATAGTTATTTATAAAAACAAGTCTAAAATCTTATGTACTTAAGGTCTTGGCTGCTATGGGCAGATATGCTTCAGTAACGTGATACATGCCCTGTACAATCAGGTGTGCAATGATTTACAGAGGGAAGGTGCTTTCTTCTCACTTTGCTGCAGTCTTTTCTCAGCACACAGTTTCTTCTCGCTCACTAATTAGACCATTATATTAAGGCATACTATGCACTGCTTGGTATGGAGTTGCCATATTTATTGCCATTTAAACAACACCAGTTGCCTGGCAGCCCTGCTGATCTATTTGGCTTCAGTAGTGGCTGAATAACACCAGAAACAAGCATGCAGCTAATCCAGTCAGTACTAACCATAATGTCAGAAACGCCTGAGCAGCAGGATAGCCAGGCAACTGGTATTGTGTAAAAGGAAATAAATATGGCAGTCTCCATATCCCTTTTGCTTCACTTGTCCGTTAAAGGACGACTGTAGTGAGAGGTATATGGAGGCTGCCATATTTATTTTCTTTTAAGCATTACCAGTTACCCTGCTCTCCTGCTTATGCTCTGCCTCTAATACTTTTAGCCATAGACATGAATGTCAGATCTGGCTAGGTTAGCTGCATGCTTGTTTCTGGTGTTAATCAGATACTACTGCAGCCAAATAGATCAACAGGACTACCAGGCAACTGGTATTTGTTTAAAAGGAAATTAATATGGCAGCCTAAAAACGGAAAACAGTAAAAATAAAACAAAAGAGCTTTCCTTTAGGTCCACTACAGGAAACAGAGGTAGTTCTGGTTTTCCATAACTTTATTGAGGCAGGGGTCACACTTGATGGTATAGCACGGGATGTGACAGCCCATGTAATTCCATGGGCTGGTTCACATTTACTGCAGTTCACTCATGCTGGGAAAAAACTTGCTGCCTGCACTACTTTTTGCACATTGCAGGCAGTCTTGCTGCTCTCAGTTTACTGTTGGCTGATGTGCGCAAAAAACATGCATTCAAAATGAAAAATAATCTGTGAAAAACCGGGGCCATTTTTGTGGATACAAGTGAGATCCCTCCCTGAGTGAAGGCCAGATCCTGAACAAGCTGACTGCAAGTCGTATGGCGTGTGTACAATTAGTAAGCTATAGTTGTGCTGTAAAGCGGAAGCTCTGCATGTATACCTGTCTGTCAGTTACATAATGGAATGATTTGCATATTCTACACACTGGCCTGAAATAATTTGTTATGGGTGTTGCCTCACCATCCTGTAAAGGTATTATTTGAGTATACTTTTTGTTCTGTGAAGATAAAACTGTCCTGTGCAAAAAGGACCCATCTTCAGTGTGTGCTATTCATGCAGGGCTAGGTTTTTGCTTCTCCCTTATTATATTCAGCTAAAAAGTATGGTACACGTGAGATGACAGGCCTTGGTTCCTGCAATCATCACACATTTATGGGCAGTCAGGGGTTAAGGTATGTACTGTACAGGATAGTTGTTTTTCCTCCTAGAAGATCCATTGATAAGAGGCTAGCCCACCCTTTTCCTCCTTCTCTAGGCAGAAGCATGTACACGATGCTAAGACAAGCTTACATGTAGTGTGTGCCAACAGGATACATCAAGCCCTTCTTGGTCTGTGGCCAGGATTTGTCCTTGTTCGTAGCCACATAGGGTTGAAAAAGCTGTTAATCTTTTAAATGCGGCTGGTATATTACGATCTTACAACTGCTAGGCACATAGACGTCGCATTTATGTCTGCCATACACTGGCAGACTTTATCCAGATGTGCCTAAAAAATTCCTGTCTGATCAACATCTGATCAGGGACAAATCTATCATTGCCACACACTGAGCCTGAAATCTATTAAAAAACAATCAATACCAGTCCCCCTGGTGTCCCCCCAGCTAATGTTGTTCTCCCTTGGGCACTATGCAGAGTACTAGCCCAGCTAAGCACTCTGGGCCAGATTTATCAAACCATTACCGACAGTTTTTTCTTCTAAAACTGTTCTAACCAGCAGAAGAACAGTTCTGCATGATAGTAAGAAACTTCCCAAAGCCTATGTAATAGCGGCAGTTTAGCGTGGATTTCTAGAGCTACACTACAGTTAAGAAAAGCGCAAATCCATTCCTTAACTGCTGCAGATTAAGAAGTGGTAATTTGCAGTTCTACAGTGTAGGCTAGATGTGATTTGTGAAGGGCTCCTCCCCTTCACTCAGAGCTTGTTGACAGCAGGTGTGTTTGTTACCTCAGCAACAGCAATTCCCCTCACACACTGCACTGCCTGAGAGACCTTCCTAGCTCCTTCTATTCCTTACAGTTTAAGAAGGAATCTGCACTATCTAGTGATTTCTTAGGATGTCGGAGACATTTCTGCACTGATTTCTAAAAACCTCCTAATATTTTGTCTCAGACACTCTTGATAAATCTGGCCCTCTGACACTCACCTCTCCAGTCGGCATGCTACTTCCTCTGTGCTGCATCATTTCCCAGTGCTTGTAGTGACCTGGCGGCATGTACACACTTACAAACACTGCCAGTTCACAGATGACAGAAGCGCAGAGGAAGAAGCACAGAGGAAGGAGTGCGCTAGCTGGAGAGGTGAATGCACTAATACTCAGCGTGGAGCCCCAGTGAAAGCAGCATTAGCAGGGAGGATGCGCCACTGACTCTGGGCCCCCACATAGACCGCCACACCATCCGTGCCCCTGATCGACCAGCCAAAAAATCATGTCTGATCGTTAATGCTGGTCAGATTCTGCTAGAAATCATTCTAAATTATGATTGGGCAGCTTGTTGAGGCAATAATCTTTGGCAGATTCAATCACAGTAATCCAATCTGCCAGAAAACGTCTCATAGTTAATAGGCACCTTTAGATAAACTGAGCAGCACAATCTTCTCACATGCTTGGCCAGTGGATGTCCACCTTAAAATACGTTTGTTTTTTATTTAACTACAGAAAAGTCAGCACCTAGCACTGTACATTGTACAATATTGTTAAATATTTACTAGCAGTGTAGGCTTTACTTATGACTACAAATTGTCAGGAAACTGTTAATAACTCTGTCTTGCATGCACATTTAATACAAATTTTATGCAGCGTGTCATCGTGTCAGTCAAAATCTTGAGGAAGTGCAATTGGTTAGCTCTGTTTTAAGCTGCATACAATTTGCATTACATTTGCATTGAAGCCAGAATTATCTCATTACCCATCTCTACATATGACAATTACATGATAATAAACACAATTCATCTATGACATTCATATGCTGTGTGTTAGATTTTTGTGTATGAATACACACACTAATGTCAGCCATAAGAAGTGCAGTGTTACAGAGTAGGCCTTTCTCGGAGCGCGTTTACATGTGTACATGCTCTGCAGGACATCAGTCACATACAATCCATGCAGAGGTGTATAGAATAGGCCTTTCTCGGAGCGCGTTTACATGTGTACATGCTCTGCAGGACATCAGTCACATACAATCCATGCAGAGGTATATATAGAATAGGCCCTCTCGGAGCATGTTTACATGTGTACATGCTCTGCAGGACATCAGTCACATATAATCCATGCAGAGGAATATAGAATAGATCTTCTCGGAGCGTGTTTACATGTGTACATGCTCTGCAGGACATCAGTCACATACAATCCATGCAGATCTATACAGAATAGGCCTTTCTCGGAGCGCGTTTTGCATGTGTACATGCTCTGCAGGACATCAGTCACATACAATCCATGCAGAGGTATATAGAAGAGGCCTTCTCTGAGCATGTTTACATGTGTACATTCTCTGCAGGACATCAGTCACATATAATCCATGCAGAGGTATATAGAATAGATCTTCTCGGAGCGTGTTTACATGTGTACATGCTCTGCAGGACATCAGTCACATACAATCCATGCAGAGGTATATAAAATTTGGCCTTCTCGGAGCGTTTTTACATGTGTACATGCTCTGCAGGACATCAGTCACATACAATCCATGCAGAGGTGTATAGAATAGGCCTTTCTCGGAGCGCGTTTACATGTGTACATGCTCTGCAGGACATCAGTCACGTACAATCCATGCAGAGGTATATAGAATAGGCCCTCTCGGAGCATGTTTACATGTGTACATGCTCTGCAGGACATCAGTCACATATAATACATGCAGAGGAATATAGAATAGATCTTCTCGGAGCGTGTTTACATGTGTACATGCTCTGCAGGACATCAGTTACATACAATCCATGCAGAGGTATATAGAATTTGGCCTTCTCGGAGCGTGTTTACATGTGTACATGCTCTGCAGGACATCAGTCACATACAGTCCATGCAGAGGTATATAGAATAGGCCTTCTCGGAGCGTATTTACATGTGTACATGCTCTGCATGACATCAGTCACATACAGTCCATGCAGAGGTATATAGAATAGGCCTTCTCGGAGTGTGTTTACATGTGTACATGCTCTGCAGGACATCAGTCACATATAATCCATGCAGAGGTATGTAGAATAGGCCTTCTCGGAGCATGTTTACATGTGTACATGCTCTGCAGGACATCAGTCGCATACAATCCATGCAGAGGCATATAGAATTTGGCCTTCTCGGAGCGTGTTTACATGTGTACATGCTCTGCAGGACATCAGTCACATACAATCCATGCAGAGGTATATAGAATTTGGCCTTCTCGGAGCGTGTTTACATGTGTACATGCTCTGCAGGACATCAGTCACATACAGTCCATGCAGAGGTATATAGAATAGGCCTTCTCGGAGCGTATTTACATGTGTACATGCTCTGCATGACATCAGTCACATACAGTCCATGCAGAGGTATATAGAATAGGCCTTCTCGGAGCGTGTTTACATGTGTACATGCTCTGCAGGACATCAGTCACATATAATCTATGCAGAGGTATGTAGAATAGGCCTTCTCGGAGCATGTTTACATGTGTACATGCTCTGCAGGACATCAGTCACATACAATCCATGCAGAGGTATATAGAATAGACCTTCTCGGAGCGTGTTTACATGTGTACATGCTCTCCAGGACATCAGTTACATACAATCCATGCAGAGGTATATAGAATAGGCCTTCTCGGAGTGTGTTTACATGAGTACATGCTCTGCAGGACATCGGTCACATACAGTCCATGCAGATGTATATAGAATAGGCCTTCTCGGGAGCGTGTTTACATGTGTACATGCTCTGAAGGACATCAGTCACATACAATCCATGCAGAGGTGTATAGAATAGGCCTTCTTGGACTGTGTTTACATGTGTACATGCTCTAAAGGACATCGGTCACATACAGTCCATGCAGATGTATACAGAATAGGCCTTCTCGGGAGCGTGTTTACATGCGTACATGCTCTGAAGAACATCAGTCACATACAATCCATGCAGAGGTGTATAGAATAGGCCTTCTCGGAGCGTGTTTACATGTGTAAATGCTTTGCAGGTCATCAGTCACATACAGTCCATGCAGAGGCATATAGAATAGGCCCTCTCGGAGCGTGTTTACATGTGTACATGCTCTGCAGGACATCAGTCACATACAGTCCATGCAGAGGTATATAGAATAGGCCTTCTCGGAGCGTGTTTACATGTGTACATGCTCTGCATGACATCAGTCACATACAATACATGCAGAGGTGTATAGAATAGGCCTTCTCGGAGCGTGTTTACATGTGTACATGCTCTGCAGGACATCAGTCACATACAATCCATGCAGAGGTGTATAGAATAGGCCTTCTCGGAGCGTGTTTACATGTGTACGTGCTCTCCAGGACATCAGTCACAAACAATCCATGCAGAGGTTTATAGAATAGGCCTTCTCGGAGCGTGTTTACATGTGTACATGCTCTGAAGGACATCAGTCACATACAGTCCATGCAGAGGTGTATAGAATAGGCCTTCTTGGAGCGTGCTTACATGTGTACATGCTCTGCAGGACATCAGTCACATACAGTCCATGCAGAGGTGTATAGAATATGCCTTCCTGGAGCGTATTTACATGTGTACATGTTCTCCAGGACATCGGTCACATACAATCCATGCAGAGGTATATAGAATAGGCCTTCTCCGAGCGCGTTTACATGTGTACATGCTCTGCAGGACATCAGTCACATACAATCCATGCAGAGGTGTATAGAATAGGCCTTCTCGGAGCGTGTTTACATGAGTACATGCTCTGCAGGACATCAGTCACATACAATCCATGCAGAGGTATATAGAATAGGCCTTCTCCGAGCGCGTTTACATGTGTACATGCTCTGCAGGACATCAGTCACATACAATCCATGCAGAGGTGTATAGAATAGGCCTTCTCGGAGCGTGTTTACATGTGTACATGCTCTGCAGGACATTAGTCACATACAATCCATGCAGAAGTGTATAGAATAGGCCTTCTCGGAGCGTGTTTACATGTGTACATGCTCTGAAGGACATCAGTCACATACAATCCATGCAGAGGTGTATAGAATAGGCCTTCTTGGACTGTGTTTACATGTGTACATGCTCTAAAGGACATCGGTCACATACAGTCCATGCAGATGTATACAGAATAGGCCTTCTCGGGAGCGTGTTTACATGCGTACATGCTCTGAAGAACATCAGTCACATACAGTCCATGCAGAGGCATATAGAATAGGCCCTCTCGGAGCGTGTTTACATGTGTACATGCTCTGCAGGACATCAGTCACATACAGTTTATGCAGAGGTATATAGAATAGGCCTTCTCGGAGCGTGTTTACATGTGTACATGCTCTGCATGACATCAGTCACATACAATCCATGCAGAGGTGTATAGAATAGGCCTTCTCGGAGCGTGTTTACATGTGTACATGCTCTGCAGGACATCAGTCACATACAATCCATGCAGAGGTGTATAGAATAGGCCTTCTCGGAGCGTGTTTACATGTGTACGTGCTCTCCAGGACATCAGTCACAAACAATCCATGCAGAGGTTTATAGAATAGGCCTTCTCGGAGCGTGTTTACATGTATACATGCTCTGAAGGACATCAGTCACATACAGTCCATGCAGAGGTGTATAGAATAGGCCTTCTTGGAGCGTGCTTACATGTGTACATGCTCTGCAGGACATCAGTCACATACAGTCCATGCAGAGGTGTATAGAATATGCCTTCCTGGAGCGTATTTACATGTGTACATGTTCTCCAGGACATCGGTCACATACAATCCATGCAGAGGTATATAGAATAGGCCTTCTCCGAGCGCGTTTACATGTGTACATGCTCTGCAGGACATCAGTCACATACAATCCATGCAGAGGTGTATAGAATAGGCCTTCTCGGAGCGTGTTTACATGAGTACATGCTCTGCAGGACATCAGTCACATACAATCCATGCAGAGGTATATAGAATAGGCCTTCTCCGAGCGCGTTTACATGTGTACATGCTCTGCAGGACATCAGTCACATACAATCCATGCAGAGGTGTATAGAATAGGCCTTCTCGGAGCGTGTTTACATGTGTACATGCTCTGCAGGACATTAGTCACATACAATCCATGCAGAAGTGTATAGAATAGGCCTTCTCGGAGCGTGTTTACATGTGTACATGCTCTGAAGGACATCAGTCACATACAATCCATGCAGAGGTGTATAGAATAGGCCTTCTTGGACTGTGTTTACATGTGTACATGCTCTAAAGGACATCGGTCACATACAGTCCATGCAGATGTATACAGAATAGGCCTTCTCGGGAGCGTGTTTACATGCGTACATGCTCTGAAGAACATCAGTCACATACAATCCATGCAGAGGTGTATAGAATAGGCCTTCTCGGAGCGTGTTTACATGTGTAAATGCTTTGCAGGTCATCAGTCACATACAGTCCATGCAGAGGCATATAGAATAGGCCCTCTCGGAGCGTGTTTACATGTGTACATGCTCTGCAGGACATCAGTCACATACAGTCCATGCAGAGGTATATAGAATAGGCCTTCTCGGAGCGTGTTTACATGTGTACATGCTCTGCATGACATCAGTCACATACAATCCATGCAGAGGTGTATAGAATAGGCCTTCTCGGAGCGTGTTTACATGTGTACATGCTCTGCAGGACATCAGTCACATACAATCCATGCAGAGGTGTATAGAATAGGCCTTCTCGGAGCGTGTTTACATGTGTACGTGCCCTCCAGGACATCAGTCACAAACAATCCATGCAGAGGTTTATAGAATAGGCCTTCTCGGAGCGTGTTTACATGTATACATGCTCTGAAGGACATCAGTCACATACAGTCCATGCAGAGGTGTATAGAATAGGCCTTCTTGGAGCGTGCTTACATGTGTACATGCTCTGCAGGACATCAGTCACATACAGTCCATGCAGAGGTGTATAGAATATGCCTTCCTGGAGCGTATTTACATGTGTACATGTTCTCCAGGACATCGGTCACATACAATCCATGCAGAGGTATATAGAATAGGCCTTCTCCGAGCGCGTTTACATGTGTACATGCTCTGCAGGACATCAGTCACATACAATCCATGCAGAGGTGTATAGAATAGGCCTTCTCGGAGCGTGTTTACATGAGTACATGCTCTGCAGGACATCAGTCACATACAATCCATGCAGAGGTATATAGAATAGGCCTTCTCCGAGCGCGTTTACATGTGTACATGCTCTGCAGGACATCAGTCACATACAATCCATGCAGAGGTGTATAGAATAGGCCTTCTCGGAGCGTGTTTACATGTGTACATGCTCTGCAGGACATTAGTCACATACAATCCATGCAGAAGTGTATAGAATAGGCCTTCTCGGAGCGTGTTTACATGTGTACGTGCTCTCCAGGACATCAGTCACATACAATCTATGCAGATGTATATAGAACAGGAGCGTGTTTACATGAGTACATGCTCTGCAGGACATCAGTCACATACAATCCATGCAGAGGTATATAGAATAGGCCTTCTCCGAGCGCGTTTACATGTGTACATGCTCTGCAGGACATCAGTCACATACAATCCATGCAGAGGTGTATAGAATAGGCCTTCTCGGAGCGTGTTTACATGTGTACATGCTCTGCAGGACATTAGTCACATACAATCCATGCAGATGTATATAGAATAGGCCTTCTCGGGAGCGTGTTTACATGTGTACATGCTCTGCAGGACATAAGTCACATACAATCCATGCAGATGTATATAGAACAGGAGCGTGTTTACATGTGTACATGCTCTGCAGGACATCAGTCACATACAATCCATGCAGATGTATATAGAACAGGAGCGTGTTTACATGTGTACATGCTCTGCAGGACATCAGTCACATACAATTAATGCAGAGGTATAACTCATTTCCTCAACAATGGGTTGAAACAGAGGTCTGAATGTTATCAGGGTTTGGAAGCTCACACAATGCACCTGTCATCAAAATAAGAGTTACGATTGCATGCTGACCAATGGAGAATGCGTTGTTTGTTCAAATAACTAAAGGGTTTTTAGACAATGACACAATCCGGCAATTACACCGAGTCACAAGACTTTGCCATAAAAAGTCATGTTCTAGTGCTGGGATTGAATCCAGTAACAGCATAGAAGTGACCCCCCAGATGCTGTCTCTGTACTTATGGGGGAAATGAATGCAGTTTTAGCATCTAGTTATGTGATTCTGTGAAAATGCTATCACTTTAGGTATTGCAAATGCTAAGAGCAATGATGTTTACTGATGACATGTACTGCACACCGCAAAGGACAGGCAAATGTTATCTGCTATACAATGTCATTTTATTGTCCCATCTATCATATGCAGGCAGACAGGGATCACCTGATGTCTGTATGTAGCTTAATGCCCAAGTTCATGTATACACCTCATGTATTGAATAGAGCAATATTTAAATATAGCAGAGAAAAAAAACGTGTAAGGGCTATTTCACAGTGCTCCGTTGCATTGCAGAATAATTCTGCATGTCAACTCGCTTCCCATACAATTCTATAAGCCTGTTCACAGTACTGTGTTGTAATGGATTGCTTTACATCCAACATCGCCTGAGTATCCGGGATGCCCCTGAGTGCATTCTTCTCCCACTCCCCACACTTGTGTTTCATCCCTTCTACCTGCTACATACGTTGTTGGCTTCTAAGCTACTGACACAACTGTTGTCTTGCGGGTGGCAGTGAATGGAAATTAGTACACAGCTTAAACTATTTGCGTTATCTGTGTGGCAGTAACAGGGAAATTACTCTGTAAACCCTATATAGGTACAAGACTGATGTGAATTGTTCAATACTCTCTGCATGTAACTAAGGAATGTTATCTCTTGCAAAAAGAATGTATTGATCTACTTATGCCTGACTGTCATAGATAAAGCTGGAAATGTATACATGTAGTCTCTGGTTAACTAACAAGATATGGATATAGGTTCATTCTTAACCTGAATCTGTCAAGATGCTGTGCTACCTCTGACCCTGTGCCTCCTCTGTGCCCCCCACTATCTCCAGTGTTTCCTCTCTGTGCCATCTCTATCCCCCCTATGTGCCATCTCTGACTCCCTGTGCCTCCAGTGTCCTCCTATTGTCCCCTTGTGCACCCTCTGTGCCACCTCCTAGCCTTCTGTGCCTCCTTTATACCTCCTGTCCCCCTCCTGTTCCCCTGTAACAAATCTGTGTATCTTCCTTTCGATAAAAAACAATTACATCTCCCTATACCCCTATGTACATCCTTTAGTCCCCCTGTCCCACTCTGTGCATCTTTCCATCTCTTTGTACCTCCTTCTGTACCCCCCATGCCTCCGTCTGTCCCCCCCTGTGGCTCCACCCATGCTCCCTATGCCTATCCCTTTATGCTTTCTTCCATCCCTCCTGTGATTCCTTCTTTCCACCCTGTTCCTCCATCCCTGTTCCTTGTGCCTCCATCCATCCCTTTGTGCCTTCTGCTGTCCCCCTTTTGCCTTCATCCATGCCACCTGTGCCTCCATCCACCCCTTTATGCTCCCTTTTGTCTGTGCTTCCATCCCTCCCCACTGTGCCTCAATCCATGCCCTCTAGTGTTGTCTCATGGTGCTCCAAGATTCTCTTTGTAGACTCTGTCCCTGTCACATGCATTGCGAAAGTGATGACATCGGGCCTGGTGCAGCGTTCGTATGTGAGTGGTTTCGATCGCGGAACTTACCTGTACTAATTAATTAAAATTACTGGTGAATCTGTGATCCTATCACATCATATGGCTTCCATTTTTGGGCTTCACTTACAAAAGGAAAGGTAGAGATATGCTTTGGCGCCTGAGCACAGTCCAATGTTGCTGAGTGGCTCAGCATGCAATACGTAAGGACAGAGTATAGACAGCACTGTCTGATAGACTCACTGATGTGCTGTGTAGCATTTTTTTCTGACAATTCACCCTCCCTCCATAGCAACAAAAAGTGTTGCAACCCCGCAATATTCTATCCTTTCAACCCTATATGAAGTCCTACTGTCCTAGTTTGGTCACCTCTCACTTTCAGGGCTTCTTAAGAGTTTCACCCCGACTTTGGAATTCTCTTCCACAACTTGTCCGACACACTTCAAACCATGAAATCTTCAAATGATGTGTAAAACACACCTCCTCTGGCATGCATATAATTTGTCCACCTTCAGAGAAATTGATATGTGCATCAGATGTCAATATTCACCTTGTCCATTAGTCTCTTCATCTCCATACCTATTGTCTCCACGCCACTACCCTTTGGATTGTAATCTTGCCCCAAGTTTCCCTGTATTGCTGGATGCTATTATACTGTACATTCGCTATGTAGTATTAGCTTAGTTTTATGCTTATGTTGCTTGATGTTCTGACTGTACTGTGGGTAAGCTCTTATTGTATTTATGAGCCCAACTCTTGTTTGTTTTTGGCTCTGTACAGTGCCACGGAATATGGTGCTATATATAAAAAAAATAATCACAATTATAGAAAATATGGACTTCTCATTGCTCTGTCTTAGGGGTTGTTGGTTCACTGACTTTCACTATTAAATGATTCATTATTAAATGATTGATCTAATGGTGCAAGCTAAATGAATATCCTGACCTTCATGCCTGTTGGGGGGCAGTGACTAAATAGGTTGTGAAGCTGTCATGATCGCTGCTGCAGCAGGTATTGCTGGAAGTAGTAGTGCTCAGGTAGTTCTGATCTCTTTCCATGCAAGCTGCATAGCTTTGTCTGCCTTTCCCTGCTGTCAGCTTGTGACTGATTATCATTCACCTGTGTGGGAATCTGCATGTCTGCTCCCATTGGATGACCTCAGTATAAAGATCTGCTTCCTGCAGGACTCCTCCGGTTTTCATAGCTTCAGTTTAAGCCTGTCTTGCTGTCGCTTCAGCCCCCGATCGTGTTTCTTGTTCTAAAGATACTTTGCTGGTTTTGCATCATATATTGGTTCATTGCCCATATATATGCATACCAGCACGTTTATTATTTTCCTTGTATTCGTGTTACGTTGATACATCAGTGTCGCTGATATATACGTACACGAACTGTTTATATCCTGTGTTCAGCTAGTCAGTTCTAGCACGTTGATCACCCGTGCTGAGCTAGTTATCCTGTTCCTGGTCCTGTTTGTGGATTGCGTTCATCTCTGCGAGGAGATAACGAATCCTTCTGAATCCTGTCCTGTTACCGTTTGTGGATTGCGTTCATCTCTGCGAAGAGATAGCGAATCCTTCTGAGTCCTGTTCCCTGTATCGTTCCAGTCCTAAGTCAGTGTTCCTGCTTATGTCATATATCGGTTCATTGCCGATATATACATATGTAAGTCAGACGTTACAAATAGTTTCATTGATAGCTGTAATTGTAATACGCTAGGAAATCATACTATTTGTATATTTATCTGTGTTACGTTCATCTATCTTGATCCTGCTAATTCCTGACTATCCTGTCCTGTCTTTGTGAGGCACGCCATTGCTGCAAACGCATTGGCTACCTCATTCCAGTCTGTTTTATTGTGGACGCTTGCTGTCACTAAGTAGTGGCTAGTTAAGCAAGCGTTCATTCTGTCTACCTGTCCTGATCTCCTCAGTCCTGGTTTATGCGCTCAGCGCTACTTTGCGCTGAGACGTTATAGCGAAAGCATTGTTTGTGGCTGTCGGATCTGCACCGGCTCTGTGCGCCACAATCTCCTTTTGGAGTCAGTCCTCCCCTCCACTATACTAGGGATAGCCTGTTTCCTTGTGCTAGTGTGTGTACCTTCTCCACGTCAGCTCATGCGTTGCATGCTGACTGTGGAGAATACACCACCAAGCCTTACAGAAGCCATGTCAGTTATAAATGCCAGTTATAAAACACAGCAATGGCAGCTCTCATATTTCGGCAATGATTTATTGGATTTTGTATTTGTTCTGTTGTCTTCAGTACCTGTTGTATGTGTACTACTGATTTTGGAGACTTTAGTGGAGGATCTAGTTCCATTTAGCTAAATGGAAGTATCCAGTCAAAACAGGAGATCACTGCACAATTTGCCTGGATTCAGACCTGGACAACAGCAATATAAAGATACAGTATGCATACATTTACTCAGCCATACTAAACTGTTGAATCAGACCTACAGGAATAGCTTTTGTTCAAGATTTAATTTATATAATAAAATATAAAGGGAACTAAGAAAAACTTGATAACCTAAAACCGTGATTTGTTGGCTGTGTTTACATAAGCTTGACTACAATAATTGCAGTTACCAGTACACAGCAAACACGCCTTTATTCCTCATGATCAAGTTACCCATAAATACCTCACATAGCTTTAGTAACATCATTCTCTTATCAGTTATGTGTGGCAGTGTGATGGATTCCAAGACAAAGGGCTTGTTGCTAATTAGCTGCGGGAATGCTGATTCATGAACTTGTAGGTGGGAAGCCTGCAGACTGACGCAGTTGTACCTGAGGTGACTTCATGCATAGATTATTCTTAGGACATGAATCACTGGGAGTATCAGGATGTGTCTGTGTGTACTGTACTCCATTAATCACACACCTTAGGTACACAAGAATCCAGCGAAAAAATGTGGGCAATGTCCACTAAGAAGCATTGCTGGAGCCAATTATAGACTTTTCTCAATATTTAAGGGTTCCATTGTTGAGTCAGACTAGACTCCTAGTATGTTCCTCTTGTAGGTACGTGTTGGTTAGTCTTCAGGGCAAAAAGTAAAATATGGTATGCTTTAGATTACAGTTTTTGTTATTTTTTAAATAAAACTTTAGTTTGCATAATTTGAAAAAAATATTGTATTATATGCATGTAAGAACTGGTGACGCTTTAATGGAGGCTGAGAGTTTACAGAAACTGCCATTACTTGACGCCTTCTGAAAAATATTTGCCTGTATGGTATGCTGATCCTCTGATATTACAGGAATATTCCATGAAGTCCTAATGCTGTTTGAATGAGTCTGAAATGTTCCTAGAGAAATGCATCCCTTGGTTGGCTTCAGAGATAAAACTGTTATCTGTAAAATCAATAGAATGGATGGGATCTCCCTGGAAGAGCTTGCACTGCTAGCACAGCAGGAGGCAGGAGGTGAACAGCTTTGTGTAGCCAGATGTCAGAAATCTTTTGGGCTAGTTCACAGTGCTCATTTGCATTGCAGAATAATTCTGCGTGTCCGCTTACTGCCCATACAATGCTATGGGGTTGTTCACAGTACTGCATTGTAACTGATCACATTATTCTAACTCGCTGCATGCAGGCTTTGTATTAAGGCCTGTTTCCACTACACGCAGATTCTGCATGCAGAAAACTGACTCCAACGCGATTTTTCTGATGCAGATTTCCCATAGGCATTAATTGGAGTTAGTTTTCTGCATGCAGAATCTGCGTGTAGTGGAAACAGGCCCTTAAAGTCTATGGTCAGTCTCCATTGCAGTTCACATTCATTAGAACGCATGCTTTAAGCAACTGACCACTACGAATCCAGCCTTTGGCTACATTCACAGTGGTCAGTTGCATTGCAGAATAATTCTGCATGTCAACTCTCTGCCTATACAATTCTATGGGCCTGTTCACAGTGACGGATAACGTTATTCTCATGCTGGGCATACACGGCTCGACGCAGGCTTATCAATCGAGCGGCTGATGGCTCGATTGATAATATCCGATGTGTCCAATCACCGGGGGGATCGATTCTGCGCTAGATACCCTCCTGTCTATCTCGCTGTGCTGTTTTTATTGACGGTTTATGTCATCATTCCCCACTTACATGATTAAACGCAGCAGTTCATTTTCTGATGCCTGAATCTGATCTCTCCACTAGTCCTATTTCTAGATTCCTAACCTCCTGCATTATAATGATGCCTAGACCTGATCCTTCCCCTTGAAACAATACAGCCCTGTTCACAATGGACGGTGTATTCTGATATAGTGCACTGCACATGGTCTGTGATCTGCAAGGAAATAATAAAAAACATAGCTGGCCAGAATAACATCAGTTCTGTGGACTGATTGCATTGCAGTCTCTTTGTACATAGGAGCGCTCAGTACCCAGCAAGGTTCACAATCCTGCTGTATGTGTTACAAAATCCACCACACGGTACAAGCTTAACTGCTATGTCAGACTAGTTCCATGTATTGCTTCTTTGCATGAATGATGCAACATACAGTAATTTAAAGTATCACAGCCATGAGCATAACCAGGCACAACATTGGGGATAGTTTCCCTTCAAAACACCAATGTTCACAAAAATGTATGCAAAATGTGTCCAGTGAGAATGAGCCCTGAAGACCATTCCACACAAACAACTCAATCATAGCAACTGACTTGCAGCAACTACTAGCTGCAACTGGACTTTAATACAATGTAGTAGAGTTGCCAGCAATTGCAACTAGATGTTAAGCACTAGTGACTAGTCACAGCAGCCAGGCACTTGGTAGTGCTCAGTACTGGCGATTGACAGACGGCACCCCCATAGAGTCATGTCCAAGGTATTCTGCACAGAGTACACCACCGCATGTCAAATGCTGCATTTAAATTGCACTCAAAAGGCACTCGTGGGCAGCGGATGGGACCCTGAACTGCTGGAAATGCAGTTCAGCCTCCCATCTGAAAGAGGCCTGACTCATAAATCTAGTTGACTCCATCCTTCCCCCAACAACCCACTTCCACCAGTAGAGATTTCTTGAGCTGCATTCTTTAACCTTCAAAGCTCAGTTTGTGGCCCCTTCTACCCTGAAAGGCAGGATGATGCCAAACAATAGGCAGCCACAATAAACCTGTTGCTAATTCTTTCAGATTGGTGGTTTGGGGTCACATGACTGCATTGTTTTTGAGTGGTAGTCTACTTACAGAGACCCAGCAGTAAACCTTATTGGGAAATTCCATTGATGTGATTGGGTGGACAGCACACTCTCAAACTTTTAGGTTTCAGATAGGTTGTTGCAAACTACACCCACACTATTCAGCCATTCACAACACTTTGTTCTGTAGAGGGTACTGTGATTGGAGAACCGTTCTTTGTGAGATTTCCTGCTGGGCCCCCTCAACTAGACTTTTTTTTTCCAAGAAAAGGTGATTGGGAACACCCCTTACTAATCTAATAGAAGATATTTAGAGCCATTCCTGCAATCTGGATTTAAAGAGAACCTTAATTGAAAGGTGGCTGCCATGTGTATTTCCTTTTAAATAATACCAGTCACCTGGCAGTCCTCTGGTTTCTTTGGCTGCAGTAGTATCTGAATCACACACCTGAAACAAGCATACAGCTAATCATTCAGACTTCAGCTAGAAACATCTGATCTGCATGCCTATTCAGGGTCTATGGCTAAGGCTGCTTACACACCAAGACGTTACAGGCGCACGTTAGTGCGCCTGTAACGCTCCCCCAACGCACAGCAATGTAACACAAGTGGGCTGTTCACACAGCCCACGTTGCGTTACATGTAACGCTGCACGTTCTGTGCAAAGTGCAGCATGCTACGGCGTTGGAGCGGCTATAGCCGCGTTAGACTGTTTGCACATGCGCAGTGGGGGGCGGAGAGGAGGCGGGGAGAGCCAGCTACAGTAGCCGCGCACATGGCTACTTAATATTCACTGCACTGGCGGGCGCTGATTGGCCGGCGGGACCACGTGATGCGGAGTGTCTCGCTCCGCATCACGTGGTCCCGCTGGCCAATTAGCGCCACTCTGGAAGACATTATAGGACTCGAGCCGCCTAACGCGGCTCACTCTACCGTCGGCTCTTGCAGCACCATACGTTGTGTTAGGTGCACGTTATGCGACCTTAACGTGCCACCTAATGCAACGTCTTGGTGTGCAAGAAGCCTAAAAGTATTAGAGGATCAGCGGACAGCTGGGCAATTTGCATTGTTCAAAAGCAAATAACTGTGTCAGTCTCCATATTTCTTTCAGGCTAGATTCACAGTGGGATGTTATTGTCCTGAGTTAATAAAGTCACATAATGCAGGTTATCGCACGGCAATGTTAACCCTACGCGAAGTTCACAGTGTGATGTTAAAGTCGTGTTGTAAATGTTGCGTTTATTGTGACACACTGCTGCAGTGCGTTACCTCCTAATGCAGGCGTTCACAGATACAGGGAAGCATACTTTTAATTGCCTGTATGCTCTACTGTATCTACTGTATGCAATAGTAACGCAGCATTAAGTTGTGTTGCGACTTTTTGGTGCGTTGCGCTGTAATTTTGCATTGCGACCTTAACATTGCATCATAACGCAACGTCCTCCTGTGAATCTAGCCTCACTTCAGATGTGCTTTAAGAAATCCACTGGGTCACAACTATGCTACATACCCATGTGTCAGGAACCTGACTGGTTATTTCAAATTAGCCAGGTTAACCTCCCAGTAACCTTTGCCCACCTGTGTATTTACAAGTTGTTGTAAAGGTAATGATTAGTGAATTATGTAAATACCGATATGTCCTAATTTGTGCATTACTACAGTTTTCAGCCCAAAGCTGTCATTTTGAGTAGAGAATTTGCTACCTCTATAACATTTGAAACAAACCTTAGCATCATTTACATAAAATGTACGCGTTAGAAAGGTTGATGTGAATATACTTTTATATTTGTAATGTACAGCATATTTTACTGTTAATTTGGGAAACAAGAAAGGTTATTAAGGACGTTATTCAGATGCTGCTTACCAAAATAATTAGGTATTGATTACGGTATGTTTAAATTTCTGTTCCAACATGTGTAATTACCGTACGTCCAACATACTAAATAAATGGCCAGCAGCACATAGAGACATAGAGTGTTTTTTTGAGCTTTTAGGGAGCGCTTTAAATCGCTAGTGATTTCCCTTAATGCTCTGCCAATGTAAATAGATGGGACAGATTCCACTAGAGCGATTGCGATTAGGGAAATTGCAATCGCAGGACATGCAGCATTTTGGGAGCATTTCCATTCTAATGGATAGGGGCAGGGAAATCGCTCCAAAAATCGCTTGCAAAACACTATCACAAATCGCTAGGGATTGCAACAGCACTTTGCGCTTTCTAGTGGGTTCCAGGCCTAAGGCCTTGTACAGACATGCCCATATTCACTGATTAATGTTCGATTCAGTCAAAATGATTGTCTGTTAATTGGAAGTGAATTCTTCTGGTGACTAATTGGAAATGATAGATACATTTTTTTTATCAGTCTTTAAGAATTCACCCTGGTAAATATTTATCTGTGGTGCATATGTCGCGATGTGCGGATATGCAAATGGATGATTAAAGTGGATCCGAGATAAACTTTTACTCATTGCATAATTGTGTTCATTTTCTTACATTCCTCATACCAAATACTTTTTTTGTTTTGTTTTAATACTCTAATTCCCTATAAACTAAACAAGCCTCGCCCACAGCTTCTCCAGAGAGCCTTGGCACTCTCAGCCTTAGTAGCAAGGGCTTATGGGAGCTCAGTCTGGGCAGGAGGAGGTTATTAGCCAGAGATTTCAGAGGCAGAGGGGAGGAGGAGAGGGGGGAGCGAAGTTTTCACAGGCTGAGGGCTGGAGATGCTATCAGCTTACCTGTGTGTAATGTAACAAACAGAACATGGCCGCTCTCATTGTATCACAGGAAGAAATAATCATAAACTGTTGAAGCTGTTTGCAGCTATATTTGCTGTGTAAACTATCTAAACTTTAGATAAGATATATAGACAAGTTACTTGTTAGAGTTAGTTTTTCATCTCGGATCCGCTTTAAGGCCACATTTCCAGTGGTGCATTGACGTGCACCACTTATGCGATGTTCACAGTGCGGCGGGATTGTTGCGGTATAACGGGTTGTGGCATTGTAATGCAGTGCGTTACCGCTAAATGCGCATGTTAACAGTAACAGCAAAGCATACTTTTCATTGACTGTACACTACACTGTACCTGACACAATGCAAACGTAATGTGTAATGCTGTTGTCCTGATTCGTTGCATTCCTGCTGTCAACAGGAATGAAATGGCCACTGTGAATGTGGCCTAATATAATGAATGCCACAGTAACAAAAGATTGGACAGAGCATGTGTGTACATTGTTTTGGCGATCCTATCTGTTTGAATACTAATAGGAAAGTGAAATTGGCATGATTAGTTGCCTATTTCCAGGTATCTTCCTGTGTGTTGGAAATGTCATGAAAAACACATGACCAACGACGCAGAAACGACTTTACTGGCGACGTGATTGAAATGAAAGATCTTTTCGACACACACATATAGCAAACGACCAACCCTTTTAAATACTGCACGCACATGTGGAAATGACAGTATGCACAACATGTCCGCATTCAGTAGAACAATGTCATTCAAATGACATTGTACACATGTGGCCAACTGCACAATATCTGCCCAACAGTCGTGTGAGTTGAGGTGCCAGACGAATTGGGCAAAATGCCTGATATTAATTGCTCGTCATGTCATTTGGCTACATTTTTGCACATGATTGCCATCCAACACTGTGAAATCTGTCATTTGTCAAACGTATCAAACGACTTTAGCTGAGCGTCTTAAGTGAAAAAAAAATTATGATATAATGATTTGTATGTGTAGTACTGCTAATAAATAAAACATTATTAGCACAGTTATGAGTCTCATATTGTTTCCAGTACAGGAAGAGTTAAGAAACTTCAATTGTTATCTAGACAAAAGAGCTTCACTGAGCTCTGCGACTTTATAAAGTCGTGGACAGCACTGTTTTTTGAAGCACTTATCTCAACTGTCTCTCATTGTTTCTTCTTTGTTTATGTTTTTTCTGCAGAGAAAAGTTCAAAGGGTTAGTAGCCTGCTCTGTGAAATCATTTAAAATGCTGAGGGTAGTGTGTAAACTATTATTAGAGAATGATGCAATGTTATTAAAAAGCTATACACCTGAAAATACAAATATGACACTATTTTCTTTGCTACTCGTGTTCTATTAATTATCCGTACTACACAACCAATTTATTATATCATGAGTTTTTTTTTCACTTCAATGTCACTTTAAGATCTGAAGCTTAGTACACACTTTCAACACTTGTCACCATGCTTTTTTGAGATAGTTTTGGATGCAGTTACAACACAGACGATATACAGACCTCAGTTTGCTCTGCTCTATGCATACTGTAGAAGAGAGGGAAGACATGTGAGCGGAACCACGCTGCAGGAACTTCTTTTGAAGGTCCAACAGGAAAAAAAAAAGACACTGGGCAAGGTGATCCATCCTAGAACATCTCTGATGCCAGAAGTGTCAAAGGATACCTCTTCACAGTTTTGGTTTCTGATTGTAATAATAAGGAGCAATTGTTTAACCAAGGAAAATATGTAGATGTAGACTGCAGCAAACTGAATTATGAATGATGGACTAGATCCAATTAATGTGATCTTCTAAGTACTAAAAGAGCAATGCAGGGAAGAGCAGCGGAGCTCCACAGTAATCATAGTGATTATTTTTTATTTTATTATTATTATTTAGTATTTATATAGCGCCGACATATTACGCAGCGCTGTACAGTGTATATATATGTATTGTATTGTCACTAACTGTCCCTCAAAGGAGCTCACAATCTAATCCCTACCATTGCCATATGTCTATATTATGTAGTGTAAGTACTGTAGTCTAGGGCCAATTTTTTAGGGGGGAGCCAATTAACTTATCCGTATGTTTTTGGAATGTGGGAGGAAACCGGAGTGCCCGGAGGAAACCCACGGAGAGAACATACAAACTCTTTGCAGATAGTGCCCTGGCTGGTATTCGAACCAGGGACCCAGCGCTGCAAGGCGAGAGAGCTAACCACTACGCCACCGTGCTGCCCAGTAATGATCCAATCATGTTTTTACAGCAGAGACTGCTATATCATTTCCCCTATAGTCAGAGGCATTTATCTTTAAAAAAATAAAAATGGAAGTGGCACATGATCAAGTGATTGACATATATATCTATGATTGTGCCTGTCACTTTCATTATATATACAGTATAATATAAATCAGGAAGAGCGATTGATACCTGATCACGTGAATGATTTATACATCTGATTGCCTGCTGTTAGTCACTTGATAATGCGTCTATTCAAATTTATTTTGCGTATTAAGCATATCATGTTGGAGAAATTGATAATCTCTAGTGCATAGACGTGCCTATATTTAAGTTACTGTGCACCCCTATCAATTTCTGAAATGACATACCTACATCTCCGTTAGTGAACTCGCCCAATGTTTCGCAAAACTCTTATCAGGTCTCATCAGCAGTGAATATTTTGTATGTAACCTCACATATGCACAGGTGGAGTCATTAGTGCGTTAGAAATGTGGTTTGACTACCTGCATGAATATCCACAAGACAGGAAGTGTTGGTTCAACTTGAGGACAGGTTTGAGAAGCGCTAGTCTACTATTTTCAGATTGTTCGGGTGTTTCTGTAGGGAAGATGGGATGACTTCATTTGGATTTTCGGAGGCATGATTTCCTAACAATACATATTCAGGAAGCACTTATCTTTACATTTATTGTTACTTATGAGTAGGGATGGTCAGTGTTATGGGAAAAAAAGTCTGAATTAATGCAGGATTATGCAAATTATGGACCCAAAACAAAACCTAATTGCTGGATGAAGGCCCCCCCCCCCCCCCCGCCTTCCTCTGATTGATTGTGGATTGGATCGTGTTGCATGCTGGGACTGCTATTATACAAGCTCCCAGATTCGAAAAGGGAAACAAAATGAAAAATTGCAAAAACAAAGCATATTTGATTTGTGTTTTTCATGCATTTGTGTTAAGGATGGTGGTAGCCTGAATTTGCTGCAGCAACCCACTTATCAAAGATTTTAATGCTGGAGGAGTAGCTAGGTAATATTGTTATATTTATATTGCTGTTATTCTAATATGGTCCTAGCTTTTTGTAGTATGGCTCCTCTTTAAACTTGGGTTTTGGTGACCATTTGTCATGTGTATGTGCCAGTGGGATGCAGTACTTCCTGTGAGAGAGCTTCTGGCATATCAGGATGCTGTGCACTGTATGAAAGAGTGTGACAGCCGGCCCATCAGTGACAGTCCATCAAAGCCAACTAGTTCATCTATCATAGCAGACCAGTAACCCACCTGACCATTCCATCAAGGGGCTTAATTCCCAAAACGGTGGAAACTGTTAGCACTTTGTGAAAAATGATGTGCGTGAAATTTCACGCGATAACAGTTATTGCGTGCAAAAAATTGCGTTTGTGCGTTGATGTGAATTTTTTGTGCATTAAGGGTCACATTTGCGCGATAAATTTGTGTTATCCCGTGAACGTGAATTTTAACGTGCAACAAAATTTGTGTTAACGCGCGAATGCGAAATTTTATGTGCGATAACCTAAAACGTGCACAAAGCCGTGCTAACAGTCGTGCTAACAGTTAGCACCGTTTTGTGAATCAAGCCCAAGGTCAGCTATCAAACCTACTGGCCAGCCATGGTGAGCCATTTGGCAAGTTCACCAACCAGTCTAATGCTGGGCATACATGGGTCGATCCGGCGGCCGATTCACCGCCGGATCGACCGCGTCCGCGCGTGTGCGCGGATAGATCCCTGCTCGTCTCCGCGGGCGCTCCTAATCAGCCAATTGATTCCCCGCTATTGTCCGCCGGCGGGGATCGAGCGGGGAATCTATCCGGCAGGTCATCGGACCTGTCGGATATTATCAATCGAGCCATCAGGCTCGATTGATAAGCCTGCCCAGTATGCCGTGTATGCCCAGCATAAGGCCACACTGCAAGTCCAGCACAGACCATCAGTTCCTGTCAGTGTTATCACTATTATGTTATCAATGGCAGACTGCAAGCATGCCCATCATACAGCACATCTGCATGTTGAACAGACAACAAAATTAGCAAAGTTATGGCCTTGTTTTACCTAAACACACACACTGTTTTTCAGCAATCCTTTTTCCCTGTGGTCTGCTGCACTAATAGCTTAGGGAAAGTCCTACGTTTTGCCATCACTAAGCTCACTGATGAGTGCAAGTTGCTGCCAGCCCCCTGCCCACATCCCCATTTTGCCTCTTTTTGCTAAACATGACCCATAGAATATACCTCAGAATACTTTTTGGTGTTGTACACTACATGCACTGTTTAAGCCCATCACCATACCTCCCCCTGGATAATTGTCCTAAGCTACCGTATATAGAGAGGATAGTCTAATTTATTCACACTGAAACCAAGGTAAGTTTTCTACACATTAAAAGTACTGCCTTGACGCAGGAGTCACACTTACAATTAGCATACGTTTTTATGCTGTGGTAAAGCGCACTTGCCTGCACAGCTTTGTTATCCTGTTGGCCGTTCCCCACCATTTACATTGTGCGTGTTTTTCTGTTCTCCTTCTAAAAACTGTCAGCTTGTTGCTTTTTCCCCCAAACACTATGCAATCACAGCTAATTACATTGTGCTGCTGAGAAAAGGACACACTTTGTCTGCATATAAAAGCACATGGTCTTACGGAGAAGCATGCACAGAAAAACACGTATGCTTTAATGCCTGCAAGTGTGAACCATGCCTCACTGCAGTCGCCATTTTGCAGGCAACAAATAAATAAGTTCTTTGACTGTCTGCATTATACGGCATCTATCAAAGGTCAGCACATTCCACGGTATATTTCTAGGTAACAGAAACAAACATTAAGACTAATTAAGTAACATTCTCTCTCAGACTGTAGACTTCAGTCATAAAGCTGCTTCTATTCTTATTTTCCTCTCAGTGGGAGCTAGTAATGTGTTGTTACTTGTATGCTTTGTTGCCGTACACGTGATTGTGACATGATAACTGGATTGTGTTCTTACAGTATTTAGTTATATGTAGAGTGAACCACAAATCATCATTTTAGTCTTCTGTAAAAGAAATATGAAATTTGGGAGGGGTTGTAGTGGTGTTAGAATCTGCTTGGATCCCCGTCTGTGGTAACCAATAGATAAATGTACTGTAATGATCCTGACCATTAGCACCAGGTCTTGACTTGATGCCATGGCCTCTGGTTACTAGGATGCTGACCTGAGAGGAGTCTTCAGTTGGAATAAAAACAGATGCCCACAGCCTAGGGCAGTAAGTTAAATACATTAATTTGGGGTTTTAAGTCATGGGACAAAGATTCAAGGTATTGATGCATCTCTTTTGAGCCCACTTATTCTCCCTAATTGTATAAACTAACATTAATGTTGAGTCTATAGTAAAATTGCTCAAGCTAAATTCAACTACTTTAGTCTATAGTAACTGCATGCTCGTAGATAATGTCAGCATAGTATGAATCACTTTACTGAGTTCATTGATCTATTCACATTGCTAAAGCAATCCTGAAGTCTAAAGGCTACTTTTCCACCAAGACGTTGCGTTTTAGGGGACGTTATTATGGTCGAATAACGTGCCCCTAACGCAACGCATGGTGGTGTTGAAGTTGGACATCAGATTGAGCTGCATTATGCATCTCTCAAAGCAGCCGCTCGAGGCTAGTGATAGGAAGTCCGGATCTTTTTAAGAATCCGGATCATTTGAATCGGATCATTGAAAAGATCAGGATCTTTGAACCAAATCATTTGAATCATTTTACTAGGGAAGCAGACTGGGTGAAATGACTAGCAGGACAGGACTTTCCCTGCACTGTACATTCTGTATGTTGCTGTTTCTTCCAGACAGACATCCACTGTGAACCGAATCTTTCATTGTTATGATCCGGATGATTAGACTCACAAAAAAGATCCGGATCAAATGAACAATTCGTTCATGATCCGGACAACACTACAGTCGCACCACGAGTCACCACAGTGCAGTGAATATTAATTAGCCATGTGGCTGGCCGCGGAGGAGGAGGGGAGACCTCCTCCTCCAACATTACTGAGCATGTGCAAACAGTCTAACGTGGCTTAGCCCAGTATAACGTACAGCATGCAGCATTTTGTTTGAACGTGCTGCGTTACTATGTAACGTAACGCGTGCACTGTGAACAGCACATTGATTTTACAGTGCTGTGAGTTAGGCTGCGTTACTGGCTGCTGTAACGTCCCACTATGAAACCAACCTAAATATACGCAACAGTTAAATACTTGCCTCGGTAGCGTGAAGCCTTTGGATGGTCCAGAGGCTGCCCAGATCCTTCTACATGCCATAATTGCAGTGCTGGGTCCTTCATTACCTTCTGGCCTCCAGCGTGGGCGGACACAACCGCATTGGGCATGCACGACTACAGTCCATGCATGCTCGGTAGAGGCAAATGCTTGTACATGAAGGAATTGTTCTCCCGCTGGGTCGAGTAGGTACAGGGGGACTCGGTGCTACTTCTGAGGCATGTAGAAGGACTTGGAAAGTCCAGAAACTTTCTACTACTGAAGTCTCTAACTTTGGCTGTTCAACAATACAAAACCTAATTGCAAATGTAGAAATCACGATTTTTACAATGAGATTCTCTGCATTTTGTCTGGGATTGCATTTTGCCATTGTCCCTGGATTCTAGAAACATAAGCACAAAGGCTCAAAAAGTACTGCAGGCAAAATGGGATCACCACTGGATCGCACTAGAGTAAAAGGGTTCCCATGATTTCCATTGTCGTCAATGTCATACAGGCATCCACAGGTAGGGAATTTGTATGCAAAGAGTAAAGGATTCTGGTACACACAGTGTGCCTTTACATATTTACCACAATGCCCTTGAAAAGTAGAACATGTGGGAGTAGCTGGAGCATATTATTGTCTCCTGGGTTATATGGGTCATGCTGGAAGAGATGGGATTTCTACTTTTGTGGCTTTTACTTCAGCCTATATTTCAAGAATGACTGCATTCTTTACAAATGCAAACATTTCCTGCAGACAGTCAGTCAGTCAGCATTGATCACAATGAGGGTAGACAAATAATGAAGGATTTTCCTTGTCAGTGGTATATAGATAGCTGTGGGACATCTTTGGGTTTATATGAATGCTTAGCATGCTTGCACCATTTTCCCCTGGTGCTGTGACAGTACTGTATGCTGTATGGTAATATTGCCATGTTTGAGGTCAAGTCACTGTATTGTAATGCCACTTTTTCACTGACAGACATTTAGGAAGCGTTCTTGTCCTAGCGGCTTATACATGCAATCTTCAACATTTTATATGCATTTGTATGAGGAATTTTGCATTGTGACTTTTCTGTGAATACCAACTAAGTACATTTACTTCAAAATCGCATCATTTTTGTGCAAAAACTTATTTATGCAAATTTTCTGCATTCCTATTGGCGGGCATTGAATCATGAATTGCACATTCTCATATGAATCCTAAAACAAAAAGAATGCAGTGCCATTGAAGAACATTACATGTGGGGTGATCACATTTTCAAAAATTTGCCAGTCATGTGTGATGCCTGCCTTAAAGCGGTCTAACACCCAGCATTTCAACTTTGCTTTAAAAGATTGCTTACAGCTTAGAAACTATTATGCCAGATTTTTTTTAAGCAGAAATTCACTGAATGGGTTAAACATGACATTTTAGTTTTGCATTTAGCTAGAAATCCGCATCCATGCTGAGGTTTAGATACAAATGTATCTTTGTTTGGAATGCAAATAGACCTCTGGGAAGCCCTCTGCGCTCTCTCAGGGAGGTGTTTGTTTATTTACATTGTAAATAGATACATTTGTATCTAAACCTCAGCACGGAGGTGGATTTCTAGCTAAATGCAACACTAAAATGTCATGTTTTACCCATTCAGTAAATTTCTGCTAAAAAAAAAAAAAAAAAAAATCTGGCATAATAGTTTCTAAGCTGTAAGCAATCTTTTAAAGCAAAGTTGAAATGCTGGGTGTTAGACCACTTTAAGTAAACCCATTACTTTATAAGGGAAGAAATACAGATACTTACCTCGGCAGAGGGAAGTCTCTGGATCCTCCAGAGGCGTCCCACATCCTCCTCCTGACTGTCGGTGGACACCGGACCCTCCAGAAGTTTGTGGCTGCGCTCCCAACCATGAACAAGCGCGACCCCACTGCACTACTGCATGGAGCCACTTGGTACTGCTGAGCCTGAGCAGCTCCATGCTACTGCGCAGGTACAAGGCATCCTGTGCAGTGTGGCTTCACTCGTTCAAGGAAGCACTCTACAACAAATCCTTGTCAAAGAGGTATGGGGGTTTTCTCTGTGCACTCTGGTTTCCTCCAACATCCCAATTTTTTTTAAACAATTGTTAAAAAATTAACAAATTGCCTCTAGACTACAATAAACACACTACATGATACATATACAATGAGGCTTAGGCAGAGGTTGGCCAGGTTGCACTTTTCCTTCCCTCCTTGTCTCTATTGTATATAGCAGAATGTCTTCTGTTCTTTTCTCCTTTACCATTTTCCCAACACAGAAAAACATACCGGCTCAGCTGATGCACTGATTAGTGCTGAAACAGAACAGTGGTTATCATACCATATTAAAGCTTCTGTACAGATTCAGGTTTTGTTGCACTAACGCCTCCTTCCTGCTTCCTCCAGTCAAGTGAGCTTTGCCTATACTATTCAAAATGATTATGCATATCTTTATTTTCAAAAGCTGCACTGATTGTATGATCACCGCTGCTCTGTGGGCTCTTATGGCTTGGTATCCATGAGTTGGGCACAGCATGGACCAGCAGTCATCACGTCACTACCGCTGTTTTCTTGAACATAAATGTATTTAGGAATAGTTTTAGGCTATTTACTTAAATATAACTTATTTGAAAAGTCAAGGAAAGCATGAATTCAACAAAAACTGAAGCTGGACAGGGGCTTTAAAATCACATCCAGTATGTACACCATTGTGTACATTATAAGCTGTGCATATACGAAATTAAATTAGCTACAGTGGCTGACCCGTTTCACAAATATTCTCCTAAAGTATTGCCATTGCTTTCATTGTGGTTCCTCTGTCATCCCACTTTGTAAATTCTGTATCTATGGTCATTATCAACCATATGCAGATCTTATTTGCACATTTGCAAAAGACGTTGAGCTAGTGATGAGCGTTTCTTCAGTATAACAAAAGTCAAGCACATGCCAGGGCTAAAATTGCCAACTTAAATGTATTGTATTGAGTTTTAGGACAATTGAGCCATACTTAGGTGTAAGCAGCCTGACATCATTGTGCTGAAGGTGCTAGTTTGTGCCTGTCTGAGACTTGTATGAAGTCTCTGTAATGCACTAGTGAAGATAGCACAGACCAGTGCTTTTGGAAGATCACAACTATGGGAATGGCCTATGGCACCATTTAGAGGCACAGTAGTGTTTCCAGGACATTCTGATGAACAGTTTCTGCTCAGACTTTGAAAACAAAACAAAAAATTAAATTTTATTAGGCCTATTCATAGTTCCAGTTCTCTAGTACAACGTATTATTTGTTATGCTTGTGACCAATAAAAAGTCAGTCAAACTGGTTTTTCTCTTCTGGTTTTTTTTTTTTTTTTTTTTGGAGAAATATGAAATGGCAACTGCCCAAATCAACCTATCAGTTTCAGATGGGCTGACAATTTGATGATTTATTGGAATCTCAGTATCAGTCTCCATTATGGAGCTGCTGGAGTAGTTCTGATCCCTCACCCTGAACATGGCTGAAAAGGCTGACATCTATTGTACTAGTGGGTGTCTTCTTGGTTCCAGCTACATACAGTGTTCCCCAACCCTGTCCTCAGTACATGTTTTGTGGAAATCCGCAGATTTTCTGCAAAACATGTACTGTCGGTGGGCCTTGAGGACAGGGTTGGGGAACTCTGAGATACAACACATTTGTAGAATGGAATCCTAATTAATATGGTTTTTAGTTTTCCCACTGTATCTGTGTGCTATATAGAAGAGATTCTGTGTGTAACTGTCTGACTGGCAACAGATCTGACAATATACTGATATTCCAGTAACTGTGTTTCTTTGTGAATTTAGGAAAACTTGTATTTCACAGGCCTTCCTGATTAGCAAAGTCCTTTTTCAATTATCTGGGGGCCAACCGTGCAGCCTTGCCATATGTACATAGAGAGGGCAATTACTTCTTATACAGTGTATATATGTATACATTTTACATAATAATACAGACAGTGGTATACACAAAATATAGACACTGATACAGAATTGTTAGGCATAATAATTACAGTGACAAATGTAACATTGCATCAGATGCACTCTGAAAGATGCATAGACTTAGTCCAAGGATCCCCAAACTTTTTCAGTCAAGGGCCGAGGTCAACATACTACAGACTGCTGGGGGGCCGGAACATACAGTACATAAATAAAATGATGTTGAAAAAATGTTTTGTTTTCACCCCCCAGTCTTGCCCGGAGGAGACCTCCCAGCAGCAGTCATTCATTCATTCGGCTCCCCGAAGAATGTCTTTTGTGTACCACACAGTGAAGCATACCCAGGTGTTAACCTACCATCCAGTTGGACAGCAGTGTCACCTGATGCAGAATTGGATTGGAAGCCAGCGAATGACTGTTCGCTGGCTTCTACAGTATTTGGATGGGTGGTGCCAGCACTACTGTTTTATATGCAGGCCAACGATATAGGTGCAGTGGGCCACATCTATAAGTTATACATTTGGTGTTTGGGGGCCAGTGAAAAAGCCTCAGGGGGCCACGGGCCTTAGTTAGTGGACCACTGACTTAGTCCTATGTTCTTTTTTTTTTTTACCGTGCTGCTGGCATTAAATTCAAAATAAGCACATACTTTTGTTAAGAAAAACATTTTTGAGGTTTTACATCTGTTATGTTGTCTTTGTACTAATTTTAATGACATATAGGGTTTAAATGATTTGCAAATCCATGCGTTCTGTTTTAATTTACATTTCCCACAGGTTCCAGAAATGGGGCTGTTTCTCCAGCATTTATCTGCTGTCTCTCCTCTAAGCTCTTTACCTCTTTCTGACTGATATCTATGAATGTGTTATTGTGCACATAAACACTAGGTTGGCTGGGGTGTGCTTATCTTTATTGCATTCACCACATCAGCAGTTAAAGAAAGAAGCACTGATGAGGCATTAGCTGCTGCAGAGTAGGCAATATTTCTTCAATCCTGGGCACACAAAACATCAAACACATTTTAATGCCCATAGATGTTTTATTGCATCCTCCTTTTTTGTTCCTTTACTATGTACCTAATTTGACCTCTTCGTCTTACTAGGATCTCACAGTGGCAAGCCTTGCCCGAATAATAGGCTTCATTTTACAGCACTGGCTCTTTATTCATAAAATAAATTATATCATTTTTCATTTTGCGCATTTCACAGCCTAAATTTCTTAGTTTGATTAGACTAAAGCTGTAAAGTCATAGCAAAAAAATGGAAAAATAGGAAGATCTTTAAAAAAAAATTAAATAACAAAATGTTTGAAAATAAAAACAAAATCACATACATTAAAGACGCGTTCAGGCTATTCGCATTGTGTCAGGTCTGTGTTGCTGCATGTGAATTTCCTGTTGTATAGGCCTGGTCACATCTCTGCATTGTAACAGACCATGTTAGGCTAACTCACTTTCTACAGTGCGTTTCTGAATAACGTGCAAAAACATTACTTAGCAGTTGCCTATGCTGGGGAAATAAGGTGCGTGTTATAAAGGACAGCTGTAGCAAGAGGGATATGGAGGCTGCCATATTTATTTCCTCTTTACTAATAGCAATTGCCTGGAGCCTTGCTGGTCTATTTGGCTGCAGTAGGGTCTGTAAAACATCACAAACAAGCATGCAGCTAATCTTGTCAGATCTGACAATAATGTTAGAAACACCTGATCTGCTGCATGCTTGTTCAGGGTCTATGGCTAAAAGTATTTGAGGCAGAGGATCAGCAGGATAGCCAGGCAACTGGTATTACTTAAAAGGAAATAAATATGGCAGCCTCCATAGCCCTCACACTTCATCTTCATTTATCCTTTAGTGTGCAGAGTGTGCGATAGGGTCCTTTTATACTTTAAATATCAGTTGCTCTCAGATATAACTGAAAGGACAACTGATTTTCAAAGTAATGTCCATGTTTCCCTATGGCTCAGTTCACACTATAAGCGTCTTAAAGGATACCCGAACTGATATGTGACATGATGAGATAGGCATGTGTATGTACAGTGCCTAGCACACAAGTAACTATGCTGTGTTCATTTTTTTCTTTCTCTGCCTGAAAGAGTTACATATCAGGTATGTAAGTGGCTGACTCAGTCCTGACTCAGACAGGAAGTGACTATAGTGTGACCCTTACTGATAAGAAATTCCAACTATAAAACACTGTCCTAGCAGAAAATGGCTTCTGAGAGCAAGAAAGAGGTAAAAGGGGCAATTTCTTATCAGTGAGGATCACACTGTAGTCACTTCCTGTCTGAGTCAGGACTGAGTCAGCCACTTACATACCTGATATTTAACTCTTTCAGGCAAAGAAAGAAAAAAAGGAACACAGCATAGTTATTTGTGTGCTAGGCACTGTACATACACATGTCTATCTCATCATGTCACATGTCAGTTTGGGTATCCTTTAACTGAAAGCTTTTTCATACTGCATTGCTATGGAAAGTTAAAAAGCATCAGTTTTTCATTGTATAGTGTAAAAGTGGCCTAGTACTGAACCCAAACACCCCTTCACACCTCATGTTTACCTACAAGACTGCGGAAGTTGCAGCAGCGACATCATTCTAGAACTTCCATCTGGACTCCTGTTGGTTTTTGTAGACAGAATGCCACATCACTGCAGTGGGTGCCCAGGGGTTCTAGTCAGGGACAGCCATAGATTTTCAGGAAAGGTGTTTGTTTCTTTTCTCCTTTTACGTTTATCAGTTGCTGGTACTTTTATTTTTATTTTTTTATGTGGTTACATAATTATTATTATTTTTGTGTGTGTGTGTGCATACCTTGCAAAAAGGAAGATCAAATGCTCTGATGCCTTGCAGTGCCAATGCAGCAGATGCCATCACAATCAATTCTGCCAACCTCAGCCTCTGACTCCTCACCAATCCTGGCTGCTTCTTACTTGCCATGCTAGGTGGTGCGGGCAAGGAGGCAGAGTGTGTGATGTGTGCAGGGCTTCCGATTCTATTGGTTAGGTGCCCAAGTGTCTCTACATTATTCAAGCATCTGCACTTAAACATATGGCTTCAGGTCACTTTCTAGGCTATATAGCTCTCAAGATGAGTTTATAACCCTGACTTGGGTACACTGTTGCGATGCACCCCAAGCATAGGCAGTATACTGTATGGTGTGCGGAATCCATCTACCAATGAAGCACACACATTTTGTGTGGTATTGTCTGTATTGGTTACTGTCACATTTCTGTTGTCTCTCACCTCTGTAATATGTGCCCATATTTGTATTTTATCTTTGCATAGTGCTAAGAGAGATGATGGCTCTATATGAATCCTTAAAGGGAAGGTCCAAGCAAAAAAAAAAAATGAGTTTAACTTACCTGGGGCTTCTACCAGCCCCATGTAGCCATCCTGTGCCCTCATAGTCACTCACTGCTGCTCCAGTCCCCCGCTGGCAGCTTTCTGACCTCGGAGGTCAGGGCCGCATTGCGTACATTTTTACGCATTCCCGCTAGTGCAGGAACATTAACATATACATTTTTACGCGTTAGTGGTGCAACGCATACATTTTTGTTCCTGCACTAGCTGGAATGCGTAAAAATGTATGCAATGTGGCCCTGACCTCCGAGGTCAGAAAGCTGCCAGCGGGGGACTGGAGCAGCAGTGAGTGACTACGAGGGCACAGGATGGCTACATGGGGCTGGTAGAAGCCCCAGGTAAGTGAAACTCATTTTTTTTTTTTTGCTTGGACCTTCCCTTTAATAACAATAAGTAATATGAAGAAGAGGTGATTATTGTTTTCATTAGTGAGGAGCTGAGTGTAAAGTGTTTGCGTAGTCTGTCTCAGTCTCTTGTCCACAGACTGTCTGTCAGTGACTGTTGTAATTGTACGATGTGTTGACATCATACCTGAGAACACACAATACGGAGGGGTTGGCGGTTGTTTACTGACTGGCTTGTTGTTTCTATAGCTAATCGGCTTCATATGCCAGCCTGCTCAGGGCTTCATTTCACCAGGTTTTAGGAGATTGCTTAGTGCGTAGGTGTATTTAATCCCATCTGCTCTTAAATCCCACTTGCCTGTAGGTTTAACTGTAGTCATCACAGTAAGGCTGTAACTCTTGAGGGTTTTTTTTCTTTCAAACTTGCTATGTACACTTTACTGACATGTACAGTTCTTACCGGTAAATGACTTTTCAAGCAAACTAGTAAATAAATATATGGTTGACACACTACCTTTTTTATTAAGTGATGATAATTGCAGTTTTTTTAATAGCTTTTCTCTGCATATCACCACTAGTTCACAATTGTCCTCTATAGTCATCTATATTCCTACAGGAGGAATACACGTGGAAGAAAAGAATTCCAGAGTATAAGGGCTAGTTTCCACTTGTGCGGTGGGAAGCGCCGCGGGAAAAATTTGCATGCGGATGCGAATTTCGCATGCGGTTGTATGCGAATTTTCATGCGAATTCGCATACGATTTTGCATGGATGACTATGTATGCGAATTTAACCATGGCAACGCCTGTGTGCTTTTGCATTGTTTCTATGTGAAATGGTATGCGAATTCGCATGAAAATTTGCATACTAAAACCGCATGTGAATTTCCTATTAAATACATTGTATGCGAAACGCATATCGGTATGCAAATTCTGATGGCTCTGCCGTGCAGATTTTTTCTGCACAGAAAAACACTCAGAAATCCTGATAAGTGGAAACAGGCCCATCCACTTGTATTGTCTATGTGAATCTGCATGCAGGAAATGCATGCAGATTCGCTCTAGTGGTAATGGGCCCTAAGAAGTAGTGGTATTTACAGCAAGAAAGCATTGGCTGGTGTTTTCTCAATTAACTTGCATTGACTGGGCCCTTTCAGGGTGGTGAAGTCAAGGAAGAACAGTTTAGGCAGTGGAAACTATTTTCCTATATACATGAAGCGGCTGCCAGACTGCTAATTGCAGAGATAATGCGATAAAAATAGAAGGGTGACAATAAGTCAATTTTATAGGTATTTTATATATAGGTCTTTCAAGTGTCTGTGAAATGACGGCCAACACATTTGTGCCAGACTTATAATTCAGAAAACTAGCCAGTCCATCCTTCAGCAGACGAGTCAAGACATTCTGATTGGGCTTTGAAGAAAAGCATTATACTGCCATAATCAACTGTAAGGCTTCTTTCACACGGAATAAACTTCAAAACCGTGTGGCTTTTTTAAAACCTTACACTGCATAAATGGTACTCATTATTTGCAACCTGTATACACTAGATTAGTTCTCTTTTATAACTCATTTCCTTCTGCAGTACTATATCATTGGGTACTCTTTAGGATGGCCTTGGAACCCCACCCACCCCATCCATCTACCACACTTAAACTCTCTCAGCTGAGCACCCTTTCCATAGCCTTACCTTATGTGTCCCTCCCCCTCTACTTTAGATTGTAAGTCTTTCGAAGGGTCTCCCCCCTCCTTAGTGTGTCCTTTTGGATTTTGCAACCTCACCAATGACACCCTTCCCATGGACTAACTTGGACTTGGATTGATGGGTCTCTGTTGATTTGCATGATCATGCATCTCATACCATGTTTGCATGTATAACTTTGTGCAATGTTGTATAACCATGTGCTACCTCTCTGTCAGTCTCCCCTTGTTTACATTGTATGTTTCCCTAATTATTGTCCAGGGCTGCGTAATATGTTGGTGCCTTATAAATACAGTAAATACGGTAATAATAATAAATAATAATACCCTTTAACTAGTCATTACTCATATAGCAGAGCAAATCAATGTCTGCATTGAGGCCTCTAGGCCTAAGGGTTCCTAGATGATGGCTCCACCATGCATCTGGCCTAGACACTTCTCTAGTAATATTACCTTTTCTCCAATTCGACCAGACTTTTTCCAATCCAAAGAACATCATAAGAGATGGATCACATTGATGAGTATGTTTAAAATGGGCTGACAAACTATGACCTACTAGGTCCTTAGCTACGTTGTGGATGTGTTCTCCTACCAATATACTGGTAGCCACAAGGGCACCAGACCATGAATAAAACATTTTTGTCATTCCATTAAATAATTTGCTTTATATTAAAGGTCCTGTGGTTCGAGGGGCCCATGACCTGCTGTACCTTTCCCGTTTTAATTTGTGTTTGCATTGTCTACAAGGATGAAATCCCTGCAACCTGCTTCCCACTTGTTTTAGTTCCGCAGAACTGGGTGATAATTTACTGCTAAGGTTTTTGCTCATTCTACATAAAAAAGTTGGTGCTGGAGGTAATATTTTCCTTAAATCTACATCTGACATAAGTATGCCCCAATATTTACTAACAATATTTTGTAGTGATCTAAATTGTTGATATTATCAGATTTAAAGGATAACTCAAACCTGCCATTTTCACCACTTTTGTGTCTAGAAGGATGAAAAAGTTATGCCCTATTCATGTTTCTCACCTCCTCAAGCCCTCTATTAAAAAAGTCATCTTCATACCTCTTTTCCCTGAATCTTTCTATAAGAACACCACTAGGGCCTCAAAATCCACTATACTTATGCAATTACGTCTTATGCGCATAAGCTGACCTTTGGGCACATTTCTTATCCATTGTGGATAGTGTCCACTTTTGACAGAAATGTACCTGTTTCGGTCTGTAGATTTAAAATAATTTTTAGAGCGGAAAACTCCCTCCACCACGTGCAATGACAAATTAAGAAAAATCCCTGTGTTAGTATTGTTTTCATAGGAAAGCGTGATATTGACCTCATTATCATTAATTTGATCAAAAAATGAAGATAGCTAGAGTGATGTGCCCCCAAATTATAAAAGGTTGTCTATATACCTCCTCCAAACTAAAACGCCTCGTGCATCTTTCAGTGCCAGTACCTCCTTCCTCCCCATAAAGAGGTTTGCCAAACTAGGGGCAATCTCTGCCCCATGGCACAACCCTGGTGCTGTTTATAATAATCACACCAGTGCCAAAAATAATTACATTCAATTGTGAATTTGTGCACCCTCATAAGAAACACAATTTGTTATTCTGGGATTTCCCCTTGCTTCCCCATAAAATACGCAACCGCCTCCACTACTTTGTCAGGTGGAATGTTGGTATAGAGGAAAGTTCGCCATTACCAGCATACTGTCTCCCCCATCCCCATTCCTTCAGCCACTTGCAAAGAGTGCTTGGTGTCCCTACGCACCTGTGGGAGTGCCTCAACCAATGGCTGAAGAAAGCTGTCCAGGTACTGTCCCAGCCTGTGGGTGAGTCAATCCGACTCATGATGGGACATCCTGGGGGATGGACAGGGTCTTTGTGTATCTTCGGAATGTGGTAGATAACCGGGACCCGAGGGGCTGAGGGGAGCAGGAATTGGAATTTTGCCTCTCTCACGTACCTTTAGATTGGCAGCATAGGTGGGAAGCACAAATACCAAGTACATTTTGTATACAGTACAAATATGTACGAGTAGATGGCAGCTATGTGCAGCTGTGACAATATATGTACAGCCACAGTGGATACAATAGGAGGTGTGTCCAGCGATTCCTGGCTCAGGGATACAGATCAGTTCCCACTAAGCAGAGCTGCAAAAATGTATTCATATTCTCATTTGTGACTCAAGTACCATAGATGGTGAAATATCATTTTATTCAGAGTTAACAGGCAAACCTTTATAGCTTGCACGTTACATGTTATTATTTTATTATTATTATTTATTATTGACCGTATATAGTGCCAACATCTCCTGCAGCGCTGTACAGAGTATATAGTCTTGTCACTGACTGTCCCTGAGAGAAGCTCACAGTCTAATCCCTACCTTAGTTATATGTGTATGTATGTATCGTGTAGTAAAAATGTTGTTATCTAAAAAATTAAACTGCTTTATTGTTGATCATATAGTAATTCTACTTAAAATAGACATTTGTACTTGGCAAGATTTCTATCAGGTGGCTCCAGTTTTACACAATGTAACATTCCATGTGTAGCTGTAAATTATCTCACCTCACCCTGCTACTTATTGTTCTCATGCTGGGCAGCTTTACATGGTATTGTGTGATATCATTGTCATGTGACCTCCCCAGTGGAAACACAATGTAGGAATTAAACATTAAACTGCTAATTAATGACACTGGAAGTCATTGATCCTTTTTGGTTATATGCACTTTAAAATCTTTCATATAGGAATGCTTTACTATCCTGATGATATCACCAATGTAGCCCATTATCCTAATAGCCTGACAACTGGGAGAAAGGGAGGAGGGGGGCAGATCCTGAAGAGGAAAATACTTGACTCACTTAAAGAGAACCCGAGGTGGGTTTGAAGAATATTATCTGCATACAGAGGCTGGATCTGCCTATACAGCCCATCCTCTGTTGCTATCCCAAACCCCCCTAAGGTCCCCCTGCACTCTGCAATCCCTCATAAATCACAGCCACGCTGCTGACAAACAGCTTGTCAGAGCTGGCTGTGTTTATCTCTATAGTGTCAGTCTGCTGCTCTCCCCGCCTCCTGCAGAACTCCAGTCCCCACCTGCATCCCTTCCCTCCCTGCTGATTGGAGGGAAGGGATGGGGGTAGGGACCGGAGCTCTGCAGGAGGCGGGGGAGCAGCTGAGACTGACATTACAGATGTAAACACAGCCGCACAGCACGGCTGTGATTTATGAGGGATTGCAGAGTGCAGGGGGACCTTAGTGGGGTTTGGGATAGCAACAGAGGCTGGGCTGTATAGGCAGATCCAGTCTCTGTATGCCGATAACATTTTTTAAACACACCTCGGGTTCTCTTTAAACACACTGGTTGGGGCTACCACTGCTGAGAATCTAGCATGTGCACAACTGCCTTGATGCATCACTGAAAGAGCTTGTGTGTTGCTGCCTGCCCTTGAAGTGTCGCTAAAAGAGTATCGGATCATCTTGGCCAAGCGGGTTGCGCACTGCGCCGTCATCTCTTCTCCCCCCTTCATAGCAACAGGATGCATCACAAGGCTGTAGCCTAGCAACGCATCTTTACAGAATGTGGCCCCTGATCTGGTGGCCAATGGATTGAGTACAGATCCCGGCGGGTGACAACCTCTGTAAATATGTACACACTTTACTAATTAAACGTGCACAAAATAAAGCCCTAATAAATAATGCTATGCACCTGCAATACAGATTTGCTCAGTTTTAAAATGCTAGAAAGTCCCTGCCAACCTTTACATAAAATGAACCTGAACCAGACTTTCATTCACTAATCTCGTCTCTTCCATGGTGTACAAACCTAACTGCCGTCTCACTTCTCTGGCCAGAGCTGAAATGTGCTGTATCTGTGTTGTAGGGCTGCCATCTTGTTGACTCTCAAAGTGAGGAGTTCTCAAGAACAGAGTCATGTTAAATATATGAATTTAATACTGGCAAAAATAAAAATGCTCCTTATTTAAAAAAGACATCCAGAGCTCAGGGGCACTTTGTTTTTGAAAGAATATTTTTTTATTGATTTCCCCCCCCCCCCCCCCTATGAAAATACAGTATCAATATCAGCAGTGGCATAAACATTAACCATGGCTAATAGCAGTTGTGATATCAGGCCACCTGGACAACACCTATCAAGATTAGTTGGGAAAACATCCCAGTCGCCTGAAAGCCCAAAACTGGTCTGGTTGCATATCTTAGGGTCTGGTACAGTGAGAAATTCTGTCATGGAGGGGTTCATCCACAGTGAGGTGTATGTGATATCTGACCTGGTTGTCAGAGTGTCTTATTTACTTTTTCCCATGTTTGAAAAGTCACCAATATATTGTGCTTTTCCCTTGGGATATGCTTAGGTCCCCTAAAGGGAAGGCTAGAGAAAGCGGTGTAAGAGCCTATTATTTCAGCCTCTAACACGGTCGCAGGGTTTTGTGAGGATTGTTTAAACCAACAGCGGGTGGTGACCAAAGAAGAGGACCAATAATAGCGATTGAAGTGGGGCAATCCTATCCCTCTTTGACATTGATCCGTGCATTGATCTGTGCATTCAGTGGCAAAATGACTGACTTGTCCCAGTTTACAAATAATCTTCCATATTTTCTGATATTATTAAACGCCGCTGTGAGTGATGGCCTGAATCTGTTACACTGTAGCCATACTCTGCTCAGATCTGATTTGCATGTGGGTTACATATGTAATCAAAAGACTATTTACAATCAGGATGGGGTGAACAATTCAGAAACAGTGGGGAATGTTTTTTTCAAATAAGGATCGGCACACACTGCAGCTAGTTTACTATAAACATAAGACCAGAGTAACAGCTAAGGGCTGCTTCACACTTAGTGCTTTTGCAGCTCTTTGCTGATCGCTGTGCTACTGCCAATGTATCCCTATGTTTACATTCACACTGCAGCATTTGCAACTGCGATCAATTGCAAACGTGCTGCATGCAGCGCATAAAAGATACGGCCAAAGTAATAAAAAAATAAAAATCCACTTACCTGGGGCTTCCTCCAGCCCCTGGCAGCAGTCCGGTGCCCTCGTCGCAGCTCAGGTGGCTCCTGGTCTCCTCCGCTGCAGATGCTGACCTTGCCAGGTTGGCTTCCGGGTCGGCTTTTTCTGCGCTGCACCGTGCGGCTCAGGTGGTCGCCCTAACTTCATTAGGACTGTACTGCGCATTGATCGTGCTGTGATTCTCATTCTATTGAATGGGAATCACAAGCACAAATTGCGGTAAAACGTGAGATTTGGGCAGCGGAATCGTCACGATCTCGATAAAGCGCCCAGTGTGATCTAGCCCTTATACTTTAAATTGTTGGGGATGACATGCCAGTCTTAGTAAATGCTCTAAAATATCTAAAAACTATATTGTATTATTGATCAAGGACACATTTTAAAGGGGCACTATGGCGAAAAATATGTGCAAACATAAACAAATAAGAAGTACGTTTTTTCAAAAATAAAATGAGCCATACATTTATTTTCTCCTATGTTGCTGTCACTTACAGTAGGTAGTAGAAATCTGACAGAAGTGACAGGTTTTGGACTAGTCCATCTCTTCATAGGGGATTCTCAGCAAGACTTTTATTTATTATAAAAATATTCCCTAAAAAGGATTTGAACAATGATGCTGGCCAGCTTACCTGCTCACTGCACAGTTTTTTGGCAATTGGACAGAGCAACTGCCATTCACTAAGTGCTTTTGAAAATAAATACATCCCTGAGAATCCCCCCATGAAGAGATGGACTAGTCCAAAACCTGTTGCTTCTGTGAAATTTCTACTACCTACTGTAAGTGACAGCAACATAGGAGAAAAGTCATTTATAGCTCATTTTTACTCTGAAAAATTTTTACTTTTTATTTGTCTATGTTTGCACACATTTTAAATTTTACAATTGTTTGCCATAGTGCCCCTTTAAGGCACCACTCAATGCTGTAAAATGTATGTACGGAATGTACAAGAATGTTAAAGCATTCAGGACTGAAATGAATAAACTCAAGGCCAGTCCTAAGCTTGCTAGATAACAAGCTTTAGTAGTTCCGTAATGAGATTAAAAAAAATAGATCATTTTTAAAAAGGAAAGTGAAAGAGATGAAAAGCCCTTCACAGTGAATGCCAAAAACACAGGTTGCTTAACTAAAGGAAACTAGCAGTATAGTGATCCTGTGCTCATCACAAACTTTCTATTGTGTGCAGGTAGTGAAAACCAGGAAGTTGTCTGCTTATTATTCCCTGTACTCTTATTAGGTCACCCCATTTGCAAGAAGACATGACAATCTGAGTGAAGGTGCATACTGTAGAAATTAAGACTATGACCTTCTGTTAGTGAGTGTGATCCTGGTGCCAATGTTCTGGCCCTCAGTGGGGGATGCTGACCCTTAGCTACACAAATTTTCCCCAAAAACTAGATTAGATGATTTTTTTCAGAGTACCCAGAACAACAACCCCAACCAGTGGCATAGCTAAGGAGCTATGGGCCCCGGTGCAAGTTTTGCATTGGGGCCCCCCAAGCACTCTATACATAACTATTGATACTGTTCATCAAAACCAATAGAGGACAACCACAGTGTCAGAGGTGAAAGAAGAGGATGGAGAACAGTTTGTTAATGATTACTACTATTCAAAGCATCTATAGAAGTGATTATTATGAGCACAGGACCAATAAAGAGCTAATACTGTGGTTGAGGGTGGGCCCCATGGGGCCCCTCTAGCCCAAGGGCTCCAACGCAGTCGCTACCTCTGCACCCACTATTGCTACGCCAGTGAACCCAACCCTTCCCTGCCATGCCGAACTTTCAGTGATGGTCTTTATTTTCCTGTAGCCTGCTAATTGCTTAAATTTAATTGCCCATCCTCACTCCCTCCATATGTGATACATAACCCAAACTGGCTACTTTCCCCTATTCCTAACCATAACCTCCCTTTTTAATTAATACCTTACTAAAACCTTTATCCAGATATAGCATTAAAACTATCATGCTCTGATACTTTTCTCTAATGTTAAACGGTAAACCTATCCTAACCCAACACAACTGCTAGGAGGCCCAAAAATCTCTTACCTAAGCTCCCCAAACCCTAACACCCTCCCCCCCCCCCCCCCGTACTTTAGCAACTTGAGAATTTTTTAGGTGTCAGGTCGGTCACAATAGATTATAGCATTTTTAGTGCTGCCATTTAATCTATCTTTGCCCAGATCAGCTTCTCGCTTCAAATGTTGTCACCCTTGAGAAGCTTTGAAGCTCAATTTTACAATGAATAAGATCCTAAACATAATGTATACTTTTTACAGAAATTGCATCAAAAAATACATAGTTGCCCAAAATGTTTGCCAGATATTTGTCGTCTTTAGAATGAATATCTTATCATGTGCAATGGCTACATTTATAAAGAAATATTTTTAGATGTTGTCAAATGCATTCACCTTCCACCCAGTCAGCCTCCTGATTGTTATGAAACTACTTGCCTCATAAACTGCAGCCATGATGTGTTGTGGTAACTGCCTTTGTGTTGTTGCACAATATCTTCACAAATGATCACTTACAGAGAAGACTTCCTACTATAAAACATTAACATAAACATCAGCTATAATTAGCCACAGGCATTACAGAATGGATGGACTTACAACACAGTTTGGTAATCTGAGTACACCTATTTGGTCAGCTGGAGGCTTGAACTTGAGAAGGAAGGTGGAAATGCTTGTCCACATCTTTGGTGCGTGTTTATCTTTGGAAACAGATCAGGAACAGAGAGTGCTTTTCAGCATCACCCTTCCCCTCACCAATCATCACCAATCCCTGTAGATGCAGCTCATAATAATCAAACAAAGGCACTGCTTGAACCTGCACAGTATCACGGACCTAATCGGGCTCGGCTTTTTCGGTATGAGCGGGTCTATGCTACTGCGCATGCGTAAGCTGTCAACAAGTGGTTTGAGTCCCAGAGCTGAAACAGGCTGGTGGAGGTGAACAGGGAAAGCCTCTGGAGGCAGCACGCCAGACCTTTACTGATGATGGGAGATATATCAACAGTTAATGGTACAGTCAGAACGTCATGGTGGTGGTTGTGTACCCAAGAAACCAGCTCTTATTTGTTTGACCCATTTAGATGTACTTTAAACACAGGTGATACGTCTTTATTATGCTCCAAAGCTTGTCTTCTGTTTACAATGGACCTTTATACATCGAAGGCAGGGGACACACAGGGGACAAACGGACATGGTGCGCAGAAAATGCATGCAGAAAAACGCACGCAGAAAACCGAAAAACAAGTATGTCCTCTGTCTAAGCTAAGACAGACCAACACTTTCATGTCTGACTTGGAGCCATGTCCCAGTTCTCTCTAATGGCTGCAACAAACTGTGCTTCATGCAAAGAGCGTGTCAAGGCCTAATTCTTACATCTAGGTCATATGTGTGCAGTGTGAGTCTGAGCATCATTTTACCTTGTCTTGTGCAGGTTATATAGCCCTGCGCTCCCAGGATGCTATGTTTATGTATGAACATTTGGATGTGGATAAATGGTTATGACAGTACGTTATGTCTACTTGAATCTGTTGCATTTTATTACATATTGTTGCATTTGTTACACATTGAATATTGCATGTGAGGAAAGCATGGTGCATAGCCAGGCAAACTATGCAATGTAGTGTGTACATTTACTTTATATGAGGTGTACTGATCTCAGAATTTTAGGGTACATTTATGTTATATGAGGTGTACTGATCTCAGCATTTTAGGGTACATTTATGTTATATGAGGTGTACTGATCTCAGCATTTTGTATCACACATACAAGCTATCTGGAGCCTGGAAGGATTTTTTCCCTTTTAAAGCGGACCTGAATTCAGAACATCCTCTCTTCTCTAAAAGATGCACAACATTATAATAACCTTTAGGCTGGTTTCACACTGAAAACCGGTGTTAAACCGGGGGCCGCACCGCACCTTCAAAAACAGGCCTTTGGGGATTACTGCGTTAGTACACAGTAATCCCCTTCTGGCTAACAGCCAAACAGGAAGTGATGCTGGGGATCACTTCCTGTTATGGAAATGCATGGAAGTGTATTGTTAAAAATACGCTTCTGCGCACCGCAACACCACAATCATTGAAACACAAGGTTTAACTCAACATTGTTTTTGTTTGCATTACTTTTTAAAATATTTACCTAGTTTGTTTTTTTCTTTTTTTTATTCATTTACAAAACATTGAACAGGATTTTTTTTATTGAAGAGTAAAGCTGGCAAGTAGTGTAAGAGAAAGTTGCCTATTGTGGCGAAATAAGCTCAGCTGAAATAGTTGCAAAAATGTTGGATCTTCGGGAGAAACATCACTCCTGGGCCCATATGCAATTAACTTTTTCACCTGAGTTTTCTCCTAAATATTAAATAAAATGCCTTTCTCTGGAAGGGTTATGGCCTCAAATATGGGTAAATACTTTTAAAATCAAAGATCCAAGATTACAATTGACCCAATTTAAAACAATTGGTAGATGGTACATGACACCATCCCGTGTTGGTAAGTTTGCAAACCGCAAGGTGATGTGTTGGAGGTGTGGACAGGGGGACGGAGATACCTTACATATGTGGTGGCAGTGCCCGATAGTCAGAAAATTTTGGGATGATTTCATCCTTCTGGCCAGGAGATTGCTAAAAGGAAAATTTGAACTTACCCCGAAGGAAGCAATCCTCAGTTATACAGTTAAAAAAGAAAGCCCGGGATGCTCACTGATTAAAGAATATGGCACGATTATTGCCAAAAGTATTATCGCTAACAACTGGAAAAATCCGTCTGGGCTAGATATAGGAGAATGGTTTGCCAAGATGGATGAACTGTGTAAGAACATGGAGCTGGGAACCACGAATAAGGTAGAAGAAATATGGAGAAGTCTTGTGGCTAATCTTGGTTAGGTTTACCCTGGGGAGGGAATGAGCTGAGAATTCGGAGTCATCAGAGAGGGTTGTTGGGGTTGGAAGTGGGCGGTAATGGTTGGTGTTGGGGTGGGACGGGGGACCCCGGGGAGAGAATGGATGTCTGAGTGACTATGAATGGTAAGTCTGAGATGCGTATGTTAGTCGCAAGGTACAGATACCCTTTAAGGGAGAAGATGGAGAGATGAGAGGAGTATTTGCAGGCTGTGGATGGGGCCCATGTATAGGATTGTTGTATGAGTAAGATAACTAGATAATAGTCCCAGCAACAGTCAGGTAGTCGGGAGAAATAAGGGCGCAGTGATGAAGAGGAATACAGTGATACCTACTTAACGCTTACCAACTCATGATATTTAAACTATGATGATTACACATTTCAGTTTAGGGGTATGGCAAGAAAAGAAACTGCTAATGCCCCATGTAACTGACTACTCATGAAGCTGGGTATGTGTACTGAGTTTAAAAAAAAAAAAAAAAAAAAAAAAAAAAATAAAAATAAAAAATAAAATGCCTTTCAAACAATCAGCAAGCAAGAAAATACTGAGAATAGTTTTGCAGAGTGCTAGAAAGTTATTTTAAACAAAAGATGAAAAATTATCTCGTATGAGAAAACTGAGGAGAAAAAGTTAATTGCATATGGGCCCATATATCTTATAGGAACACAATTACCCTCATAAGCCAAGCATCAAGTAGAACTAAAGCCAGAAAGATTTTGGTTATGTATAGTATGAGGAAAGTCTGAAACATTTCCTTTGCTCATGTTGTGTTTGGGGTGATTTGTCTACATTTTCAGTGGATCATCTGCAACAGGAAGTTTGGCTTTCTTTCCAATTGAGATGCTGACAGAAATAAAACATGTTTTGTTTAGCAGTTTGGCAAATGTTAAAATATTGTTCAGGTTTATGTTCCCAGATTGTGGGGACTGAGGCTGGCAGTTGTGCTTGCTAATACAGCTTTCTGATTTAGTATGTCCCATCAGAGAATTTCCATAGTTATGTATCTATCTAATGCTTATAGACATATTTTAAAGCAAACTTATCTAATACCTCAGTACATTCCTTAGTTATTTTCCACCTGAGAAATGACCTGCACAAAAGACTATTAACAAGTTAGTAGACCAGTAACTTTTGTTAAGCAGCTTTGGTATTAAGCTTAATGCTTAATGCCAGCAAAAATGCCAAAAAGTAATCACAGCACTAATAATACTTATCTGTGGTGCTGTTTTAAATGTGGTTTTCTACTCTAATGCTAGGTACACATGATCCAATTTTCTGACAGATTTACTGTCACATCAAATATTTCTAACAGGTCCGATCTGATTTCTAATTGATTTTCCCTTCACTTCTATGGAAAATCGATTAGAGGTCCGCGCATGCGCAGAAGACCCTCACTGTCGCGAATGATCCAGTTATCAGGGCTGATTGCGGCTGAACAGCAGACTGCGGGAAGACGGCGAGGGATTCGTGATTATGGTGCTGGAGGAAGCCCTGGGTAAGTATCAAATCTTTCTTAAATCGGAACTGAAATAATAATTAAAAAAAAGAGTTTCACTTACCTGGGGCTTCTGCCAGCCCCTTGCAGCCTTCCTGTCCCATGACGGTCCTCCACGATTCTCCTTTCTACTGCCGCTTTCGGTTCGGTGGACTCGGCAACTGCACTTGCGGCAGGCCACACATCTTTCTCCGCAATAGCGTCCTGTGCTAATAGGACAGGATGCTAGAAAGATACGCAAGACTCGGGGTGCGCAGGCGCAATTGCCGTTGACTTACGACAGAACCAAAAGCAGCTGGCGGTGGGAGAACGGAGAATTGCGGAGGACCGGCGCGGGACAGGGTGTTTGCAATAATAATAAAAAAAAAAAAAAGCGTTTCACTTACCTTGGGCTTCTGCCAGCCCCTGGCAGAAGCCCAAGGTAAGTGAAACGCTTTTTTTTTTTTATTATTATTATTTCAATTCCACTTTAATCTACATCTCTGGTTTACTTTAAATACCATAGAGTCAGCTTTTACTAGGGATTTAATTCCCTGTAAGGCACAGGTTTTGAACTCCAGGCCTGGAGGTCCAGATTATTATTATTATTATTATTATTATTTAGTATTTATATAGCGCCGACATATTACGCAGCGCTGTACAGTGTATATATATATATCTTGTCACTAACTGTCCCTCAAAGGAGCTCACAATCTAATCCCTACCATTGCCATATGTCTATATTATGTAGTGTACGTACTGTAGTCTAGGGCCAATTTTAGGGGGAGCCAATTAACTTATCCGTATGTTTTTGGAATGTGGGAGGAAACCGGAGTGCCCGGAGGAAACCCACGCAGACACGGAGAGAACATACAAACTCTTTGCAGATAGTGCCCTGGCTGGGAGTCGAACCAGGGACCCAGCGCTGCAAGGCGAGAGAGCTAACCACTACGCCACCGTGCCAGTGTTTAGGATGGACTGAGAAATAGAGGAATGTGTTCTACCTGATGACCACACCTTTCCTGATTCAGACCCATCAATTTATTTGAGCTGTGTCAAAAATGTGTGAGGACCTCGGCCCTCGAAGGACCAGTTAGATATCCCTGCTGTAAGGTGTTGGACAAGTCACATGGATGTTTTGTCTTTAAATGGGTATTTATGTATTACCTTGTCAACTATTAACTGTCACAACAATACATAAATACTGAGTCCTGAGCCTATACCAGGAGCCCCTTAGAATGCCTAGACCGCTCGGCAGGCTGCTTCCCCTGCTTGACCATCCAGGGAACCCTGATTCATCATGTGTTAGTACCTCGTACCATACCAGATAGTGTAGGCCGAATCTCCTCTCTTGATACTCCTTTGCTGGCATCATCATGCTGAATTGCCCACCCCTTCCACCAAATACAGCATGCAGAAGAGTGTGGTAAGGGGGGAAGTGTCGGAGTCTATGTGACAGGCTGGGATCCTGGTGCTGGTTAGGCTGAGGGTGAGGAATGCCCACTCCCTCCCTGCAAAGAAGTGGAGATCAGAAGCAGGTCTTCTTATGCCCCATGTTTTAATATATATGAACAGAGGCGCCAAGCAGAATAAAACAATGTTCTAAAAATGATAAAAAGAGGGAAGTCGAGGTGGACTTACCTCCCTCTGGTAGTGGACATTTACTCAAATGCAGAGTAAAAAATATACAATTTATTCACAGCTCCATAAAATCGCAACGTGTTTCGCAGTCAACAGTCCCGCTTCATCAGGCAGTACAGGAGCATATAAAACTGGTTCAGGTCCATAAAGCGTGTGAGCGCCTCTGTCTTATTATGCCCCATACACACAACACAGTTGGTCCTCCTCAGCCCCAGACACACAACACATTTGGTCCTCCTCAGCCTCACAACACATTTGGTCCTCCTCAGCCTCAGACACACAGCAGGAGTGGCATATAGCTCTTGCCCTTCTCTTGGCTACCAGCAGCAGCACTGCACAACGCTGTGGAGAATAGAAGGTAGCCACATGATGAACAGGGGATCCCTGCATGGTCAGGTAGTGCAAAGGATGGGGACACAGCCTGCAGCATGATCTATAGGAAGTGTCACGGTCCTGGGGCAGGCTCAGTACTTATTATGGTGACAGTTAATGGTTGACCAGATAAATGGAAGTACCATTACATTTTTTTTTTGTTATGTTGGGCTCATATTACATGTATTAATACTTTATTGTTGCAACCAATTGTTTGGGCTCCTGTCTCTTCCTGTTGTTCGCCCCATTGTAGTGCATACCTGATACATTTAAGTGCTGACTGTTAATTTTTATTCTTTGCTAAAGTGAATAATAAGATTAGATGTTTGAAGTGAGCATCACTTCACACTTAAAGGGAACCCGAGATGAGAGACATATGGAGGCCGTCCATATTGTTAAACAATGCTCATTGCCTGGCTGTCCTACTGATCCTTTGCCTTTAATACTTTTAGCCATAGACCCTGAACAAGCTTGCAGATCAGATGTTTCTGGCAAACATCTGACAAGATAAGCTGCATGCAAGCAGCTTTAGGTGTGTGATTCAGACACTGACCAGAAAGATGAGCAGGGCTTCCAGGCAACTGGTATTGTTGAAAAGGAAATAAATATGTCAGCCTCCATATGTCTCTCACTTAGGGTACCTTTTAAGAAAACAACATGAGTTATGATATTACACTTATGACGGTTTATTCATGTATAATGGGGCCATTAATGGTTCAGGATTCACAATATAAATAGGATTATGGTGCTTTCAAGAGACTGGCAAATATTATTATTGTTTTTTACTGATGAAATGATGGCATTTCATGAGATATGATAAAAGGCTTGATCAGTTGGAAGAGTAAACTTATCTTTATGAGACTGTCTGCTGATTGGTTGTAAGTTATTTCAATGGTTGTACAAATGGAAAAGTTGTTACAGGAAGTTATTGATAAACTTTATTACTTAGGTTTTGTATGAACATAGATATGGCTTAAAATTATTTCTGTGGTGTTTCAAGTATGAATGAAAATGAAAACGATAGAATACACATTTGTCAGCAAATGGTGCTGAGCGTTTGCAATTTTTCAGTCCATACGTATAGTGAAAGGTTATTTGGTATAATAGGTCAGCATTTTTGGCATATAAATGCTAATTTAAAATAATATATAAAAGAGTAAATTAAATGAATACTTGAAATGAGTGTGGGATATATAGAAATATGTTGGTAAAAGTGTTTAAAGGACAACCGAGGTGACATGATGAGATAGACATGTGTATGTACAGTGCCAGGCACACAAATAACTAGGATGTGTTCCTTTATGTTCTTCTCTGTCTGAAAGAGTTAAACATCAGGTATGAAAGTGACAGTTTCTGTCTCGGTCGGGACCAGGTCGGACTGGGTCAGACTATAGCATAACCCTCACTGATAAGTAATTACAGCCATAAAATACTTTCCTGTCAGTAAATGGCTTCTGAGAGCAGGAAAGAGATAACAAGGGTATCTTGGATGTCCTTTAAATATAACAAATACCCTATACCAAAATACAGCTTTGTTGAGTGATGGGACTGTTGTGTATGGCAATCTAGTTAAGGTGGATGGTGAAGACACTTACCAGCTCAATAGTCTCAGTTCACTGCATGCAAGCCAACTGCATATTTTACAGATTATTTTTACACTGTCTACACAACTGAAATCAAACACATTAAATAGATGCAAATACATCCTAACATATTGTACTGTAGTTTAATAAGACATTTTCTTTCATTTCAGGTCAATGTACGGGTGACCACCATGGACGCCGAGCTGGAATTTGCCATACAGCCAAACACTACGGGCAAACAGCTTTTCGATCAGGTAGGTTTCGTGGGCTATGTATGTGGCTGGTACCAGTGAAGGTATTCAGCAATATAAGCATCCAGGACATATGGGCATAGCAGCAGTGGTTATAATTCTTTGTTGTGCAGCCATTTTTTATCTACAGGCATTCATGTCCAGCTTGTGCTCCTGGCTGGTATGCAGTGACTGTATGCCTGAGCCTCTAACCTATAGAATCACCAGATCATAACCTCATTAATTATGGTATTATTGCTACTTTACGGAATTAGCGCTATTATTAGGGGATTTCATGTATTGGTTGAACTACATCTATTATGTTCTCTTATTTACTGTACGAGTGAACATGACGTATTACAGTAAAAGAAAAACTTAAAAGAATGTGTCAGCTTCAGCGGTGAGTTGAGTATTCCTTCTTGTCCCCCAACAGATTTTAAGATTTGCTGGAGATATGATTCAGGCTAATTTCACACCAGGACGTTGCGTTAGAGGGGGCGTTAAGGTCGCATAACGTCCCCCTAACTCAACGCCTGGTGGTGCTGGATCTGGACGTCAGAGTGAGCCGCGTTGTGCAGCTCACTCTGGCGTCAGTGATGCCGTGATGCGCACTCTTGTGCACATGCGGCATCACGTGGTCCCGCCGGCCAATCGCCGCACAGAGCGGCTGCTCCAGGAAGTAAACACTGCACGTCATAACGTGCAGTGCATATTAATTAGCCATATGCCTGGCCGCTCTCCGCTCCTCCCCAACATTACTGAGCATGTGCAAGCAGTCTAACGCGGCTCAGCCGCGTCCAAAGTACTGCATGCAGTAAGTTGTCTTGTGACGCAGCGTTACAATGTAACGCAACGTCCGCACTGTGAACAGCCCCATTGATTTTTCATTACTGTGCGGTGGGCTGCGTTACAGGCTGCTCTAACGTGCGCCTGTAACGTCCCACTGTGAAACCAGCCTCAAGGTATAGTTTTAGGGCAAACTCTAGGTTTAAGCACCAGGCAGGGTTGGATAGGTGAGTCAAAACCAGATATTGGTAAAAAATTTTTTACCAAACTTCCTGCTCCAAACAGTGAAAATAAAGTAACGAGATAAACAATTATATCTAGTCACCTACGCCTAAGAATTACTTTTAGGTTTCCCTTATTTTATGTTTAAAATCTTAAAAAAAAGATTTATTGTTTTGTCACCGGCGGTTTGAGGTTTTTACCAAGCCGCAAACGTGCCTCTTGCTGCACGTTTGCAGTTTGCTTAAAACCTCAAACCACCGGGGTGCATCAGCCCATAGGGATACATTAGCCACGCTGATGCGGATGCGGCCGGTGAACACCCGGCGGATCGCATCAAGATCTGCTCGGTGTGCACTGGGACTATACTCACTCATCTGCACCCAAAACCGCTAGCATTTTGTGGATCTGCTAGCGGTTTTGGTGTGCACTAGGCCTCAGAGTGCTAAAATATGTGAACTATTGACCTATTTATCTATCCCCTACACCCAGAAGCCAAGTTCTCTGCTAGAAAACTATTTTCTGTCTGTACAGGTAGTTCCCGACTTACGAACGCCCGACTTACGAACAACCTGCCGATATGAACGGCATGAATTCAGTTTTTCCATGGGAACAAGCCAAAAAATATTTTTTTTTTTTCATATTGGACTTAAAAAAAATAAATAAAAGAAAAAATGGCTTTTAAACTTGTATAAGCAGGCACAGAGGGCAGAGGTGACACAGAGGGGGGCACTGGCGGCACAGGGGGGCACAGAGGAGGTACAGGGGACAAAGATAGCACATTGCTCCGACTTAAGAACAGATTCGGGTTAAGAACGAACCTACAGTCCCTATCTCGTTCGTTAATGGAGGACTACCTGTAATCCCTTATCAGTATGGAACACTAGCTATAGTTCACTGTGTCCTACTAGAGAAAACTGTCAATTGCACAGCTGAATATTAACTCTTTCAGGCAGAGATAGAAGAAAAGCAGCACAAAATATTTGTTTGTGTGCTCGGCACATGTCTAACTTATGTCACATGTCAGTTAAGCTTCCCTTTAAGGAGAAAGATTAAGGTGCCCATTAATAGTACAATTTTTAGTGAATGTTAATATTTTTTTATTAGATTATTTCAATTGTATAGTATGAAGACAGAGAAGCTGGTGGGCCCAATTAATTCTCCACAATCCCATTATCGGTTGTTTCCTCAAAGAACTGGTTGATTGGTATGGCAGATTTTTCGAAGATATGGTGGTAACTGGTTTCAATATATAGCAATAGTTTGGATTCTTTAAAGTGCTGGATCGATTAAATGTGATTGTTTGTTAAAAATCACACTGGTAATGGGCACCTTAAAGAGACACTGAAGCGAGACTAAATCTCGCTTCAGCTCCCATATATAGCAGGGGCACGTGTGCCCCTGCTAAAACGCCGCTATCCCGCGGCTAAACGGGGGTCCCTTTACCCCCAACCCACCCCCCGCAAAAGTTGGTCGGAAAGTTGGTCGCTGAAATTGTCTTCCTGGAGGCAGGGCTAACGGCTGCAGCCCTGCCTCCAGTCGCGTCTTCAGACGCGCAGCGCCGCCTCTCCCCCGCCCCTCTCAGTAAAGGAAGACTGAGAGGGGCGGGGGAGAGGCGGAGATACGCGCTGACAGACGCGCGTGGGGCAGGGCTGCGGCGGTTAGCCCTGCCCCAACCAGGAAGTGCTCCCCCGCATTACGGAGGGGGTTTGGGGGGACAGGGACCCCCGTTAAGCCACGGGATAGCGGCGTTTTAGCAGGGGCACACGTGCCCCTGCTATATATGAGGTCTGAAGCGAGATCTATTCTCGCTTCAGACTCTCTTTAAGTCATTTTTGGGCAGTGTGTTGTACATTTCACCATAGAAAACTGGTTTGCATTAAAGTGATACTGAGCAGGTTTTAAAATCACAATTTGTACTTACCTGGGGCTTCCTCCGGCCCACCGTAGGCTGTGAGTTCCCCCAGCATCTTCCTGGCTCCTCTCCTGATCCCGCTGGCTGCTCCGTTAATTGGCGACTTCCACCTGTAGTACCAGTCCACGGCACGTACGTTACACGCTATCATGCCGGCTGGCGTGAGAGCCCTGTGCATGCGTAGTTCGGCTCAGGACTCTCACACCAGCTGACGTGATGACGCGTAGCGGCGGGCATGATGATGCTGGTAAGTGCGACTTGTACTGGTGACTTCAGGCAGAACTCGCCAATTAACGGAGCCACCAGCAGGACCGGGAGAGGAGCCAGAAGGACGCCGGGGAACCTTGCTGCCTATGGTGGGCTGGAGGAAGCCCAAGGTAAGTACAAATTGGGATTTTAAAACCTGCTCAATATCCCTTTAATGCTGGGTTTACACCATACAATTTTCTGAAAGGTGCGTACACACGCACTACTAAAGAAAACGAACGTCGCTGAGCAGATCATTCAGAAACAGCCTTATCAGTCTGCAAACAGACTGTACACACGCACTACTGTCAGGAGAATGACTGCCCAGCAGGAGGGTCTGACGGACCCGTCGTTCTCTTTAGTAGTGCGTGTGTATGCACCTTTAGATTCTTCTGTTAGATTTTCTGTTATGCTGGGCATACACGGACAGGAGGGAGGCTTATCAATTGAGCCATCAGGCTCGATTGATAATATCCAATGTGTCCGATTCCCCGCCGGATCGATACTGCGCTCGATACCGGCAGGGAGAACAATGGTAAGAAATGAGCGGCTCATTAGCAATCGATCCACGCGTGGTGACGCGCCGGCATCGAGCCGTTGGCTCGATACCGGCGCAAAAACGGTCTGTGTATGCCCAGCATTAGAAATGCATAATTACATTATTTTCTGTAGAGAATGGTCATTATCTCTGGTGCATTGTCTTCTGGTTATCTCCTGCTAAATAGAACAATGCCTAATTGCTCGGCAGGTAGATCGTAAGATAGATAAATTTCCAACATGCTGAACTTTATCTATCTGGCAGGTAAATCTAACAGGAAATTGTATGGTGTAAACCCAGCATTATATTCCATTTATGTCTAATTAAAACAACCATTCCTAAACAATTAGCAGTTGATGGCACATATACCACTGACATCATTTGGTATGTTAACAGGTCCAGATTAACTACAGCTCACACTTTTAGCCATATAAATTGAACAGTCAACATCTGCATAATGGGTGCCGTTATACGACAATGGCTTTATTATTACTGAGGAAGGAGATTGCTGTTCACAGCTCCAGTTATAGACTTGCTTATCTCCTCTTCCTCAATTTGAGCTTAGACATTATGGTGCTGGGATTAATATGACTGTTTTCCCTCTGCTTTTTGGACTGGATAAGCCTCTAAAATACACACACACAAACCTACTGTAGCTTTTTAAGGTAATCATCAGGTCATTACTCTCATCTGACCAAGTTCTTCTTAATCCAGTCTCGTCATAAGCAGTACACTTCAATTTGCCTGGTTACTTGCATTAGCTAACCAAAATCTTATTTCTTAGTGAGGGCCCTTCTCCACTATCAGCATTTTGGGATCAGATTCCCACCGCCTGTGGATCACAAAATGCTAGTCACAGTCAAACGAATGGAATCCACAGCAAACATTTCCATTCGTGCGATGCGTTTGCAACATGATTTTTTCCTCTGATTGCACTTATTGCCTTACTGCTGCATTTTTTGTTGTTGCACATAAGCTCTTATACAAGGCCATTACACCACTATGCATTTTTCTTGTGATACTCAAATTATTTTCTTGCTAATTTATTTTTCTTGCAAATGAACCACAACAATGCCGTATTCCCAATGGATTGCAGCAGAATAGAGGTAGAATGCCGGTAGTGGAAGATAGAAAGGCTTGCAATTGCAATCATATTTCTTAGTGGAAAAGGGCCTTGACACATTTTTTTAGTACCATGTGGTGCTCAAAATCACACCCTTGTCATTCTTTTTAACTATAACCCTTATAAAGATGGCCACTGCCTAGGAGAACTCATGAGACACATGTCATCAGTTTGATCAGCTGATAGATTTGTACAGGTACATAAATCATCCAACTCAGACTTCTCAATTTATGAAATTTCTGACTCTAGCTCCGAGTCCAGGTACCCAAAATTGCTCCGACTCCCAGGGCTGTGGCTTTGGTACAAAAATCATCCAACTCCTCCGTTTATGAAAACTCAGACTCCAGGTACCCAAAATTGCTCCGACTCCTCAATTCCGACTCCACAGCCCTGGATTTGTAAGGTTCTGATTCCTGGTTTAATGCATGACCATGACCAGCAAATTGGAGCCTTACAAATCTATCAGCTGATCAAACTGAGTTCTCCTTGGCAGAGCAATCTCTAAACCTTAACCCTACCCCTGGCACTTTATATGTCTCAATAACTACTGATATATCCAATATTGTTAATTTTTTTGTCCACTTTTTTATATTCCCTTGCATGTACCATACAGATTATTTGTCCCTGAGCTTTACCAGTTAAATCTCATTGGATTTTACAGGTATGGATGGAAAAATATGGCCTGTTTTAATTACAAATAGACAGTATTGATGTGATGGCTGGGAGAGATTAAGAACATGTACATCTATTCCAGGTTGGAGAGTACATTAAACTTTAGAAACCCGTGCCATTATATATCTGTAAAACCCAAGCAGCAAGATAATAACTCAGACAATCTGACACAGAACTGTACACTCTACTCCACTTACTGAGGCTGCAGGTAGTGCCTGTTTACTGCTGAATGCTCTGATCACCATTACATAACATTATGCACAAAAAGGAAGGGGGGGGGGGGGGGGGGTAATTGAATGATATGACATGAGACATATTAATTTAAAAATATATGAAATGTACAGACTGCTTGACTTTGGCAGCTCCCTTCTCTCCTTACCACCCGCACCCTTTTTCTGTGCACCCTTAGCTGTTTGTTCTGTTTGTGCATCAAATCACAAGTTACAATATAGGTACATTGAATTAAGGGCTGATAGAGTGCTCAGTCAGTGAGCCATTTACCTATGTACCTATACTGAACAGTAGAGTTCCTATTCAGTTATGTTCTTTTGACTGCTATTTAAATAAATTAGCTTAGTAAGGACATGAGTTAATAAATTAATTGGAAAAAAAATACACCCATTGTATTCTGATAAACTGGTACTAGTTAGTTGATGCATTCCACGAACTGGCGCGGATGAGGAATGAAGATTTTGTAGCTGGAACACTCCTATTAGAATGTGCACATTCAATTCCTCCTGCATGATCCAGTGTTATGCTTCTGAAAAAAGCACACATTGTGTATGGCTAATGAGCCTCTGCACAGGGAACAATAACATGCTGAATGTCCATTTGCAAGGAATCTCAGTGTACCAAAAGTAATTGTTTTACATCTTTGGCTGGATTCCTGATCCGAACTTTTGAATTTATGCCTAACTGGTTGCCAGTTCATATCACTCTTGCTGCCCTCATTTTCAAACCATCGTTAAATAATTAATGATCTTTAAAGCTGCTACTTAATGTTTTTTTTTAACAAACAAAAGAAAATGTGTTCATTTTTCCCTGTAAATATCAGTATACTCAATAAACATCTGATTGTACCCCTTACAGCTCACTAATGGTTATTTAAATGTTTTTCCTTGCTTTCTTATTAATATTTGAAGGACACCTGCATGTTGCAGTGGGAGCTTTTTTGTCTTTCTTTTTTTAAAGAAATGCCTGAAGCTTCTGGTTACCACGGTTTGTTCTGTGTCATTGCCAAGCAGCTGTCATCTGTAGGACCTTAGCTACTCTACTCTGTAACTCTTACATGGTAGATAAATACAGGGCATCATCTAGTTCACACCCAATGAAAGCACTAGTTTAGGCTCCTTGTTTCGTTCTCTTTCATAGGAAAAACGGGCATTTAAAATTGAATTGCTAAAAGTTTTATTTTGTAATATAAAATACAAAATACTGTTGTAATGGATCACTGGTGTCCAACTGCTCTCCTAAAACCATTAAGCTCCCTCCTGGCACGCTGTGCAGGCAAGTATAGTAATACACTTTCTTTTGCATTCATCTGATTTACATCATCTTAAAGTTATAATGTTGCTGGGAAAAAAATGATTTAGAGAATGCTAAATTTCATCTAAATACAATTTCTGATAGCAATCAGTATAATAATTGAATATAAATACATATGTGTACTGAAGCAAACTTGTGAAAAGAACATGTTTTTCATAGGCCAGAGGTGCTTGCCACTGCAGGGCAACTTTTTTCCTGGCTGTCTGGATTTCACCTGCTGGTGTGACCATGTGACACTCAATAAATGCCTATCTAGACTTATAGTGTAAACCATAGGTTTAATTCTAAACTATTTCAGCAAGCTTTGTTACCCCACTAGTAAATTACTGCTGGGTACTGCAGCTTATTGCATGACTGATTCATTCAGAGCCGGATTAAGGCCAAATGGGGCCCTAAGCAAAGTGGCAGATTTGGGCCCCCCCTCTCCCAACCAACCCCCCCCCCCCAGTGACCAAACTGCGACCCAAAATCAACTTATTTATCACAGAGTGCCAACACAGCAATTTTATACTGGGTACGGTGGTGGTTTTAGTTAAGAAAAAACTCCTACATTACAGGCCACTCTACATTTAAAATGCAGCAATTACTGCCATATATGAAATGCATAAATTACCCTCATATATAAAATGCAGAAATTACCTTCATATATAAAATGCAGCTGTTACCCCCACATATGAAAAGCAGCAATTACTACATATGCATGACCGCAATTACCCCCAAACACATTTAAACATGCAGCAATTACCCTACAAACCCCATTTAATTTATCATCTCCAGAAATGAAATGCAGCAATGATCCACATATATAGCTGGGAAGGCAGTAGGGTGGGTAAGTAGCTGGGGCTGGGCAGGCAAATGGAGAGTAGGTAGCTAGATTAGGTAGGTGGTAGGTATGGAGGATAGGTAGCTGCGGTGGGCTGTATTGAAGTTAGGTAGCTGCAGCAGGTAGGAGGGAGAGTAGGTATTGCAGTGGGGAGGTAGACACTGTCTGTGCTTGCTTTAAGCAATGAAATTAAAAATTGACTCACAATTCTTAAATACAGTACAGATAGTATACTTTATATGCTGAAGTATGCCCTTTCCAAATACAGAACACTACAGTGCCCGGTCCCTTGTAGTTTACTACAAAGGGATTTTGGGGGTGTGTGGGTGTGGTGTGGGGGTGTGTGTGTGTGGGGGGGGGGGTGGGTTGTGTTGTGTGTGTGTCTGGGGTGTCAAGTGACAAACATGGTGTGTGCCTATGATATCCACTGCCCATGCTAGCAAGTATTATTGCTCTTAATGAGCAACTACGTACTCGCAGCTACTCGGAATCAAAATTTAAATTACACAGCTGTGACCTGGAAGGAGGTTAATTTACCCATGCGGTCGTCTGATCTGATGAGTTTCATTTGCGACACTTGTTGCATACCACGTCACACTTTCTACTTCCAGGTTGAAGGAGGAAGCAAGGGAGTGACGTGGTATGCAACGTGTGCCGCAAATGGAGCGCATCAGATCAGACAGCTGCATAGGTAAGTTAACCCCCACCCCCCCTCTCCCATGGTCAAAGTTGTCTAATTTAAAGAGAACCAGAGATAAAATAAAGAAAAGATTTTATATGTACCTGGGGCTTCCTCCAGCCCCATACGCACGGATCAATCCCACGCTGCCGTGCTCCGCTGCCTGCAACTACGAGAACCGCCTCCCATCACTGCCGGCAGTCAGAGCCAGTCTAGCGTAGGAGAAGTGCGCTCTTTGTGTATCTCTCCAGCAGCTGCTGGTGAGATACGTAGAGCGCGCACTTCTCCTGCGTAGCCTGGCTCCGATGACGTCAGTGATGGGAGCCGGTTCTCGTAGTTGCAGGCAGCAGAGGACGGCGGCGTGGGAGCGATCCGTGCGTATGGGCTGTAAGGAAGCCCCAGGTACGTATAAAATCTTTTCTTTATTTCATCTCTGGTTCCCTTTAAATCTATATTTCGAATAGCTATAAGTACGTAGCTGCTCGGTAAGAGCAACAATACTAGCAAGTGCCTGGACGATGAACTGGTGCGTGCAGCTGGCAGGCGGTAAGCTCACCATCTTCAGCTGCTCACGGAAGAAGTATCTTAGTCTTTCAAGCATCACTGTACTATATACACATATCAAACAAACAAACACAGAACATTTATATCGCGCTTTTCTCCTGGCGGACTCAAAGCGCCATATGATATATATGCATATACACACACACACACACACACACACACACACACACACACACACACGTATATATATATATACATATACATACTGTACATATATATGTATATAATGATTATGTCATAATTCCACTGCTGAATGGCAGGCTCCTCTGCTCATGTACACTGACCTGCCTCAGCCTGCGCTGTGCACGCTCTCTAATTACTGAGCGAGGAGGGAGGCGGAGAGAGAGAGGGCCAATGACGTCAGCAGCAGCTGACATGATGACGAGGAGGGAATGAGGATGCCGGCGCACGCTGATTCGCGCGCTTGCTGAGGACTGGACTGGAGAGCATCTGTTTGCCATGGCAACGGCGACGCTCAGCCAGCCAGCCTCAGTATTTCTTCTGTAGGCAGAGCGGAGCGCCGCGAGCGGGCACGGCACCGGGCAGGGATAATTGTGCACTCATTGATTCACTGGCTCAGCGCAGCATGCTGATGCTGGTGATGGGGCCATCTGATCCACATACAGCACGGCAGCCACAGCATTCTATGCAGCTCAGAGGGGGGCCCTTTAGACACCGCATTGGGCCCCAATCAGGTGCTTGCAGTGCCTGGTTGATGGTCCGGCCCTGGATTCATTCAAAGTACAGAAGTTTAAGCAGATGCAAGGGAAGCTTTTCAAGATTCTCCATATGTGTTTAGCTCTGCGGAAATCAGGGTAAAAGGACCAGTTTGGCACTCCCTAATTATTAAAAACCCACACTTCCTCACTATAAAAGCTGGTATCACATCGAAAGCAGGTTTAAAAGTCTCAGGGTTTCCCTCAGCTCTGTTAACCAACTCCTATGGCTGTCAGCAGTGGGTAAGGATTTCTTTAAGGAGAGTGGTGACATAGTCTTCCCTTCTTACAAACCCACTCCTGGTGAGTATGGTAAGTCTTTGGACATTACCTTGCCAGTTTGGTGCCTGGTAATAAGGGGCCTTTCTGCTATCAGGAAATGGCATTCAAGCCATGGAACTCTGTTGTTAAAGTGCTCATCAATGATTCAATCTTTATTGTACAAATCCATGTAGTAGAAGGGTAAACTGAGTGAATATACTGTGAATGGATACTTCAGGTAGCCCCTCATATTACATTTTATTTTCTAAATGAGCAATGAATCATGTACTGTAATCCTGATTATCTTTTCTACGGGGCATATATTATTGAGTTACTGACAAGTGTGATGTATTTTTAGGTGGTTAAGACAGTGGGTCTGCGTGAGGTGTGGTACTTTGGACTGCAATACACAGACAATAAGGGCTTCCCAACTTGGCTGAAACTGGATAAAAAGGTAAGCGTGCTGCTCACTTCTACAGTCCTGCAGTCAACTACAAATTCCTGAGATGGTTGTAATTTCTTCACCTGTAGTCATCCAGTAACTGTTTAACTAATGCAAATAGGACATGTTCCAAAAAAGTGCTTTACCTGTGTCATTCAAAAGGCTTTTCAGACTACAGCCAAGTTCATTGATGGTTTAAAACAACATGTTTCTCAAAGCTTTCAAATTGCACTTCCCCTGATAAAGCCATTTTTAATGGGAAAACCTTGTGTTAAAGAGAACCCGAGGTGGGGATCTTAGAATGAAATCTCTACACAGTGCCCAGCCTCTGTTGCTATTTGAATCCCCCCTGCGCTCCGCTCTAGCCCATAAATAACAGCCACGCTGTCGGGCACTGTTTACCTAACTAATGTCACTCACGCCGCTCCCCCCGCCTCCTGCAGAGCGCCGGTCCCCGCCCGCGTCCCTTCCCTCCAATCAGCGGCGAGGGAAGGGACATGGGCAGGGATTGGCGCTCTGCAGGAGGCGGGGGGAGCGGCGTGAGTGACACTAGGGAGGTAAACAGCCCGCTGCGACACGCTGAGTGTCGACAGCACGGCTGTAATTTATGGGGGAGAGCGGAGCGCAGGGAGGACTTAGGGGGAATTCAAATAGCAACAGAGGCTGGGCACTATAGCCAGACCCAGCCTCTGTGTAGAGATTTCATTCTAAGATCCCCACCTCGGGTTCTCTTTAACATTTTTTCATACCACTTAGGGAACCTTTCTGAATGGTATGTCGGAGATGTTGTCTACTGTTATTTTCAGTCCTATGTTAAGGTGCATACCGATGCTAAATTTTCATTGTTAGAAATGACTGCGATCCTATGATCTCCCTTTGGGCTGAGCCACACTGACAAGCGTTTTGTGCAGCGTCTGTGCAGGGTTTTGGAAAACGCTTTCTCATTGACTTGATTTTTCTAAATCGCTGTGATTTTTCCACAGTTCTCATTCAAGTCCATGAGAATACCTTTTTTGAAAATGTAGCACAGACACTGCACAAAACACTTGTCAGTGTGGCTCAGCAGCAATGAATTATTGTTCAGTGCCTCTGGGCTGACAGCCTCACACACCCTCCCCCTTCTCCTTTCCACAGAGCAGTGCAAGGCTGTTTTCCTGTGTTGGTTTTAAATCCTAAAGCAGACATATAAGTTTAGTTTTGGTTGTTTGCTTGCTTTGCCCCCATCTTATTGCCCAGTGGACCAGACCTCTATATCAGGGTTGCTTCCTGGGTCAGGAATCTAGCCGTACATTTCAGATTCATCAAGAAAATTGGAGTGGCTGTGTTGTCAATGGGAGCATTTTTCTTTTTTTATGTCTGGAATCACCCATTCACATGTTGATTGTGCGCACGTGTAAGTAGAGAAAATTGTGATTGAATCGGGCCTACAAAAGTTGAGCAGTTATCCACAGAATCCAATCAAGATTTATCTATTGAATGAAACACGGAGTGAATAATGTGGTCCCAGTCTTGGTAGCAACACCTACTGTTACTGAGTAATAATGGCTGCTACAGGAAGAGCAAGGGGGGCAAAGGATACTATAGTCTATTACATGTATTCCCTTATTTATTAACAGAAATGTAAACTAAAATGTGCAGATCTTCTGTGTGACTGTTAATGTTTATTTGTAATGTATAACATATAAGTGCAATACTTTACAACAGCTTGGTAATTAACAACTGCTCAGCTCATGTGTCGTTTTATTACAAAATAATGAACTCTATTTTTAATAAACCAAAGGTTTTTTTTTTTTAGCATTAAAACCATATTTATTATTGCATGGAAGCTCCATAAATTAAAGAGCAACTATCAAAATCCAGTGTTACCTCAGAAACCCATTAACAAACAAATGCTTTACGTAAATATCGGTAGGTGTAAATTTTTTCTTTTTCGCTTTTAAAGTGTACCAGAGACAAGATGATTAAAAGATTTGATACTTACACGAGGGTTCCTCCAGCCCCATAAGCTCGTCCCATGCTGTCCTCCCGCAGTCTGCCGTTCAGCCGCAATCAGCCCTGGTAACTGGCTCAGTCGCGTCAGTCGGGGTCTCCTGTGCATGTGCGGGTTCCGCACATGCACAGAGGACTCCGACTGACGCGACTGAGCCAGTTACCGGGGCAGACTGCGGGAGGACGGAGAGGGAGCCAGGCGTTATGGGGCTGGAGAACACCCGGGTAAGTATCAAATCTTTTAACTATCCCGTCTCTGGTTTACTTTATAAATCTTTATATTAAACCAAACAACAAATGTTGTGCCATTAGCACACTGATGGATTTGGCACTCTGCCATGTGAAGCGTTTGGAGGATTCATTTACATCTCTCCACCCCCAACCACTTGCTACATCCGGAGAAGAGCTACATAACCACGGCAACAAACTTTGCAGCCAAGCTAGAAGTAACCACTCTCACTCTTGCAATACTCAAAAGTTACATAACATGTATGCATGGCAATGGCATACATCCAAGTAGAGGTGATTGCATTAGCGCATGCATGTTATGTAACTTTTGGGCACTGCAAGAGTGATAGTGGCTGCCTCTCATGTGTCTGCAAATTTTATTGTCATGGTCAAGCAGCGATTTTTTTGGAGTCTTTCAGACGAACCAGAAAACACCACGTTAAATGTGCCATTTAGCCACCCAATTACTGGAAGTAAGTGCTTTCTGGTTGCAGCATAATGCAATTTAATTGGAGCATGTGAAAGAGCCCTTTGTAATGCAGCACAAAGTCCTTAAAGGGACTCCGAGCTGAACTATAAAAATAGATTTATACATACCTGGGGCTTCCTCCAGCCTAATAAGCTCGGATCGCTCCCACGCCGCAGTCCGCAGCTTCGGGAACCAGGTCTCATCACTGCCGTCAGTCGGCTCCAGTCTACGCACAAGAAATGTGACCTCTACGTATCTCTCCAGCAGCTGCGGTAGAGATACGCAGAGTGCACTTCTCTTATGTCAGACTGGCTCCGACTGACGGAAGTGCGGGGACCCGATTCCCGTAGCTGCGGACAGTGGAGGACGGTGCCGTGAGAGCGATCCGAACTTATGGAGCTGGAGGAAGCCCCAGGCATGTATAAATCTTTTTAGTACATTCAGCTCTGGTACACATTAAATCGCCACATACCTGCCACAGAGTCATCTGCGTTACCACATGATTTTTGCTTAACGTACGGTTTATGCGGTAATAGAAGTCTATAGCGACGCAGTGAGTATGAACGATGGAATGTGGTGTGGCATGCATGTGCGGACCAACTGGAATCTTGATGACGTACTTTCTGTCCAGCAGGGGACAGTGGGGAGTGGGCCGATGCACATTACCCTGTCGGCGCTGTCTGCCACAAGGTAATGTGAAAGTAGCTTTGGTGCTTTTCTTCTGTGGCAGGCTCCACCGCAGTGGAAGAATTGCACTGCACAAGTGTAAACAGAGCCTAAAGGGAGAGGAATGTGAAGACCATGATCTCGGTATTCTCTAATAAACAATGCGAGTTGCCTGACTTCCCTGCTGCCTCTAAGGCTCAGTTCCCACAATATCAAATTTGTGGCATGCGCATTGTCAGTGGATGCACTGGAATGTCTGCAGCACAGAAAAAACACTACTAGTTTTTCTGGGGTGTCCATTGGATTGGACGTGTAATAAAACATGTCATACATAACATTCCTCTGATGACATATCTGATTCCATCCAGCGTCTGCATGGCACAATCTGCACCAGACACAGCGGATTCATTGCAAATGGACACGTATGAAAAAATCTATAAATAACATAGAATTCGTCAATATGTCTGTTTTCGGGTGGAAAAATCGGGCTATTTTTAAGTGCACATAGGAATTAAGGTCTTATACTTTAAGCAACTGTCCAAGAATGAACAAGAACATGATCAGATGCTTTTTCTTTGGTCTGACTCCACTGGCTGGATTCTTGTTGCAGGTGTATGACTCAAACAACTAAAGCCAAAAGCTCAGCATAACAGCCTGGCAACTAGCATTATTTATAAGGGAATGAAAACTCCATATTCCTCTCACTTCAGGTTCCTTTTAAGATGGTACAAAATCAGGAAGTAGGCTATTAGTGTCCACTTTTGCTTGAGTCATGTATTAGCCTTCTAAGCACAGGTATTAGGATTTGTGGGGAAGTTGACCATGCAATCTAGGTTAAAAGTCTGTTTAGGCTAAATAACCGTTTTTGTTGGAAATTCTACTTTAATAATACACCATAATACTTTTTCATTCTTGTCTTTATCAATCCATGGTGTCTAGGTGTCAGCACAAGAAGTAAGAAAGGAAAACCCTCTTCAGTTCAAATTTCGAGCCAAATTCTTCCCCGAGGATGTGTCTGAAGAGCTGATCCAAGAAATCACTCAGAAACTGTTCTTCCTGCAAGTAAAAGATGGCATACTAAGTGACGAGGTGTACTGCCCACCTGAGACAGCTGTACTTCTTGGATCATATGCTGTACAAGCCAAATTTGGAGACTATACTAAAGATATACACAAAGCTGGATATCTGAGCTCAGAACGTCTTTTGCCACAAAGGTGAGGGACAAACGTAAGACATGAAACACATTGCATGCTTTTGGAGTCCCAAGAATTCAGGATATTACATGCAACATCTTTGTCAGTCAACACTATTCTGTAAGCATATTTGTTTTGAGGTACTGTTTCTGTGGTAAGGTGAGTCTGTACACTGACATCTGTTACCACTGCGCTTCATGTCTGTTTGAGAAACCGCTGTACTTACTGAGCAGAGTGTAACATTCTAAAGTGAGGCTAATGATCAGGGACTCTTGCACCTGACATGTGACACACTGCCGTATGCTCTAGGACAGCATGGAGGTTGATGCTTAGTTACACAGATGGGATTTGTTTTAAAGCTTTTATTAAAACAGATATTCAACCTGTATTACAAATTTACAGGATCCTCTTCTCCTGTGCAGTTATAATGACGTGCCTGGTCTGCTGCTTGTAAATCAGTCCTGGGGGTAAATTCCGGCACGTAGACCTCCCAACCGGGGAAAAATGGCTTTTGATTTCACTATTTCATGTACAGAAAACAAATGGCGTTTTTCAGAGGGGTTGGTGGGGGCGGCGATACGCAGCGCAAGTCGCATGACACGGATCCCTCAGGACAAGAAGAAGACAACTTTACAGGAGAAGAGGCGCCTGTAAATGTATATTATAGGCTGGATATCTTCTCTGCATTCACTCTACATCCCTGTGCAGAATGCAGAGTGAATTTCCAGCCTTTATCTAGGAAGGCCCATATCCACTACCAGCTGTGGGTGCTCTGTTGTGTTGAATAAGCATCTGCATCCTGTAGAGAAAACATCAGTGTATAGTAGACAATGACAAGAGCAGAGCTGCTTGTTATTACAGACATTGGAAACATTGGTGATCAATGTACCACATTGCATTTTGTTTTGGTAAGCACCGCTGAAAATAGGGAGAAAAAAAAACACATAGGATATGGGAAAACACTCAAGGAAATAAAGGTGCCTATGGCAGGAGCATGGTAGGACTGCTTTGGTGCACCCCTACTGACTGATCTACTTTGGATGGCAGGTTGAATTACATTTAACAATATAGCGTTGAATGCCATGAAAGGATTGACGATTCTCCCACTGTGACCCTTGCACAGACTGAAGCACTGATGTGTTATGTCTATGCTGACTCACCACAACCATTCCACTAATGTCATGTTGCACAGAGTGTGCTCAGACACAGGACTAGTGTGCAATGTAGAATGCTCCATTCCATGCATGGATTACAGGGTGGCTATGAAAGGTACTTCCTCCCCTGCAAGTAGTTTTAAAGCCACAAACCCATGCTTGGCAGCTTGTTATATCAGGGCCAGGTTTGAACACAGTAAACAGGGCTGATTTATTTGTCTTTACATTTTCTAAAAATGCACAAGGCACCGTTTTAAATGAAATGCATTACATTGCTAGGACTATATATACTACATGATACTTGATTAAACTGGCACATTATTATTAACACTATGCATTTATATTATGCGCTTTGAGTCCTATGGGAGAAAAGCACTTTACAAATGTTATTGTATTGTATTGTATATTGCACTGACATTTTCACAATGCGTTGCAGACTGAATCAAACTATTCATGTCTAATGGATTGGGATGGCAATAAATGAACAATCCACAAAGACAGTGTCTCTTACTGTGCATTGTGCTTTAATATACTTACTAATGTGTATAGTTATGTTGTAAACTTCCTGACATTTCTTCATGTGTTTCTAGAGTGTTGGACCAGCACAAGCTTTCCAGAGAGCAGTGGGAAGAGAGGATTCAGGTGTGGCATTCAGAGCACCGAGGCATGCTCAAGTGAGTCTGCTTTTCCTATTCTGTCAATTCCCATTCACTCAATAAAATGTGGTAACAAAATGCATGCCTGTGTGGGCGGCACAGTGGCGTGGTAGTTAACGCTCTTGCCTTGCAGCGCTGAGTCCCCGGTTCAAATCCCAGCCAGATCAACATCTATAAGGAGTTTGTATCTTCTCCCCATCTCTGCGTGGGTTTCAAAGTACAAACAGATGCAAATGCAAATTGTGAAGCACCAGAGGGGGCCTGCTGAAGGTGCAGGTGAGTATGCCTGAATTCCCTGCCAACCTGTGTCTAAATATGCAGAAGGAAACAGAGGCAGGTAGGAGGCAATGTAGAACCCCCTAGCCAAGCCTCAAGTTCAAGCTAATATTTAGAATACTGAACAAATGAAATACAAATAATTTGGTACTGTGATCTAAAATAAGGAAATCTTTTATTTACAGCCAGATTTTTATGATAATCATTTATAGCATCTTTAAGGGCTTCACCCTTACCCAGCTGCATTCCTTGTGGCATGAAAGCCTTTATTGTGGATACCTTCTAGCTGCAGAAAGACCAAAGGTGCAGCATGTCACATCTTTGACCAGCACCAGTGAACAAACCAATTGCAAAAAGTACATTGCAAATGTTAGCAATGGGCAAGAAGCTTACAGTAATGTGATGCATGAAAATACAGAGGTGTGAACAAAGTGTCACAGTGACAAAGGTATAGAAGTTTTGGCTGTACACATAATCTAATAGCACAGTCCAAACATCTGAAAGGCCAAGCCTTCTTCCCTTTTGTTTCCTTATTGACTTATCTGTTGATTTTGCATAACTTACTTGCTTTTTATGTGTTTCTCAAAGATCAAATACAGATATATAATTTGTGCAAGAAGTAGGTACCTCCAGGGTGCAAAGGCAAAGTAATTTTGCAACATTTGCTTAGCTTTTCAGCTCATACAGCTGTTGTAGACTTTTCTAGTCCTAGAACCTTAGCACTACGTTTTAATTCAATGATGTATTTAGTAAAGTGCACAGCTGTTATACTGTATGTACCTGATTATTCCTGCTTACCTCTTTCCTGTTATACTACATGCTCTGTAAAGGAGAGTGGTATAATGTCAGCCAGTCAGTTTGAACTGCACTTTCAGTCAGCAGCCTGTGGGTGGAGCTCCTTTTGGGAAAGGAGTGGGCCCTTATGTTGGTTTATTTTTGGCAGGCATGATTAAATATGTATACATGCACGTGCGTGCGCACACACCCGTCATTCCACGTGTGTTGTACAGTTGCCATCTTTGAAGAAAAATCTGTTCTGACAAAACTAATCTGTAGAAACACACTCCCTATTAGCTGCACGTAGGGCATAGTTTTATAGAAATCAGTGGTGATGATTTATTTAAATGCAGTCCGATTTATTAAAGTTGTTCTTGAGGTTGCCAGCTGGCCACTGTTTTTCCCCTCCCAAACTTTTAACTTGCTAATTGCAAAGGGCCCCACTCACCCCACACAGCTTGTAAATGTCAAGCATTACTGGTTGCATGAGTGCCCTCCTTCCACAGGAACCATGCAGCTAACCTCTCACCTTCAATATTTGTCAGGTATGACCCCCGATCACTTTGTAGTTGGCCTATTACTTGCCGCTTTGTCACTTCTTTATAAACAGCCTTCAGTATGTATTCATTATTAACACTCACTTTCTATTTTCTGTGTACTGGCCAGGTCGGCAAAACACAAACACACAAATGCGCACTCACTCATTTGTGAGAAACAGCTGCTGATATGTAGGCTGACATTTTTTTTTTTTTACCAGTTAAAGAATGCCAGTTGCTTAACTGTGATGCTGATCTATAATGTATTTTGTTTCTGGCTTAAACACCAGGAACAAGCATGCAATCAGTGGAGTCGGAACTTCACACCTGCATACTTGAGCTTTCAGTCTAACAGCAAAGGGACTAACATTTTAAATAAGGAGTCAGCAGTGGTATCATATGTATTTTGTCAGTATGATATTTCTTTAAACAAAGCAAAGGTACATGCCTATTAGTTACACACATCTATTTTTAGTATCTGTATCTTTTAGACTGTTGTTTTGTCATGGGAAGCATAGAGTTTTGCCTCTGCTGTTTTTGCTCTTCTTGGTAGTTTATGTCCCCATTAATTTGCTAGTAAATATCAACACTTTCCACTAGAACATCAACACTTTCCACTAGAACGATACTTCATACTAAATGGTTATACCAAATGGGTCTTGGTACTCTCTCTGATCTAGCATAACTGTACATAATAGCCTGCAGCTGAATGCTGAGACACATGCAACATTAATTATGCATGGTTATTTGTGTTATAAATAGCTTAGTTTGATTTCTAATAAATCCCCCCTTTCATTAATTGTTTTGTCTTTCTATTGATGTACAGAGAAGATGCAATGCTGGAATACCTGAAGATAGCTCAAGATTTGGAGATGTATGGCATCAACTACTTTGAAATTAAGAATAAAAAAGGCACAGACCTCTGGCTGGGAGTAGATTCATTGGGGCTAAATATATATGAGCATGATGACAAGTAAGTAAAAGATGTAACTTCAAGGCATACACTGCACTGTTCTGCTAATCTAAGACTCAGTACTGGCTACTGATATGACATTATGACATGTAACTTTATCAACAGAAGTCTGCCTATAGACAATTTTGAGCACAATTTATAGTGAAAAATCATACTCTTGATCAGTTTATTCAGATTTTATTGAATTAAAACAAAGAAGTGTGTGTGGTTAATGAATCATGCATGAACAGTTGCACTATCAGTTGTTTCCTTAACGAACTGGATGATCGGCATGACAGATTTTTTTCATATGTATATTCGCAACTGATTTTGATATTGGGAAAAGTTTTAATTATTTTATGCTGCGGATAATTTAAATACAATCTTTTCTTTTGATCTGAATAATCAGATTGAAAATACAATCATTCACTACAAATCGGTATGTATTTTTTTTACCATCTACTTAATTACTATTGCCAAGTTCATTTTAAATCGATGCAATGCATGTGCGCTGTTTTCACTGTGAAGCAATTAGTCATTTTGTCCCCACAGTCCTCTGATTCGCGCAGCCCTACCAAGCTTCATACCCAACCAAGGGCAGTCAAATCAAATCAAAGATAGCTTTATTGGCATGACCAAGATTCATACAGGCATTACATAGTTACATAGTTATATGGGTTGAAAAAAGACATATGTCCATCGAGTTCAACCAGTGAACAAAGTAAAACACCAGCCTGCTCCCTCATATATCCCTGTTGATCCAGAGGAAGGCGAAAAACCCTTACAAGGCATGGTCCAATTAGCCCCAAAAGGGAAAAAAAATCCTTCTTGACTCCAGATGGCAATCAGATAAAATCCCTGGATCAACATCATTAGGCATTACCTAGTAATTGTAGCCATGGATGTCTTTCAACGCAAGGAAAGCATCTAAGCCCCCTTTAAATGCAGGTTTAGAATTTGCCATAACTACTTCCGGTGGCAATGCATTCCACATCTTAATCACTCTTACTGTAAAGAACCCTTTTCTAAATAAATGTCTAAAAAGTTTTTCCTCCATGCGCAGATCATGTCCTCTAGTCCTTTGAGAAGGCCTAGGGACAAAGAGCTCATCCGCCAAGCTTTTATATTGCCCTCTGATGTATTTATACATGTTAATTAGATCCCCTCTAAGGCGTCTTTTCTCTAGACTAAATAAACCCAGTTTATCTAACCTTTCTTGGTAAGTGAGACCTTCCATCCCACGTATCAATTTTGTTGCTCGTCTCTGCACCTGCTCTAAAACTGCAATATCTTTCCTGTAATGTGGTGCCCAGAACTGAATTCCATATTCCAGATGTCTCCTTACTAGAGAGTTAAATAGGGGCAATATTATGCTAGCATCTCGAGTTTTTATTTCCCTTTTAATGCATCCCAAAATGTTGTTAGCTTTAGCTGCAGCGGCTTGGCATTGAGTGCGATTATTTAACTTGTTGTCGATGAGTACTCTTAAGTCCTTCTCCAAGTTTGATGTCCCCAACTGTATCCCATTTATTTTGTATGGTGCTAGACCATTGGTACGACCAAAATGCATGACTTTACATATTTCAACATTGAATTTAATTTGCCATTTATGTGCCCATAAAGCCATCCTATCCAGATCCTGTTGCAATATGTCCCTATCTTCCTGAGAGTTGATGATTCTGCACAATTGTGTATCATCTGCAAAAATAGCAACATTGCTCACTACTGAATCTACTAGGTCATTAATAAATAAATTGAAGAGCACTGGACCCAGTACCGACCCCTGTGGGACCCCACTGCTAACAGTCTCCCATTTTGAGTATGATCCATTGACCACAACTCTTTGTTTTCTGTCCATTAGCCAGTTCCCTATCCATGCACACAGACTCTTCCCCAGTCCTGCACCAGACTTCTGTGGGGAACTGTGTCGAAGGCTTTTGCAAAGTCCAAGTATATCACATCTACAGCATTCCCAATATCCACATTAGCGTTCACTACCTCATAAAAGCTGAGCATGTTAGTCAAACAGGACCTGTCTTTAGTAAACCCATGTTGATGCTGAGAAATAAGATTGTTTTCTACTATGAAGTCATGTATAGTATCTGTTAGTAACCCCTCAAATAGTTTGCATACAACTGATGTTAAAGTGAACCTTAAAGAGAGTCTAATGCGAGAATAAATCTCGCTTCAGACCTCATAGATAGCAGGGGCATGTGTGCCCCTGCTAAACCGCCGCTATCCCGCGGCTAAACGAGGGTCCCTGACCCCCCAAATCCCCTCGTTTCAGCGGGGGAGCGCTTCCTGGTTGGGGCAGGGCTAACCGCCGCAGCCCTGCCCCACGCGCGTCTGTCAGCGCGTATCTCCGCCTCTCCCCCGCCCCTCTCAGTCTTCCTTCACTGAGAGGGGCGGGGGAGAGGCGGTGATGCGCCGCTGATAGACGCGGCTGGAGGCAGGGCTGCAGCCGTTAGCCCTGCCTCCAGGAGTGACCAAGTCTGCGACCAAGTGTCGCAGTGGGGGATTTGGGGGCGAAGGGACCCCCGTATAGCGGCGCTATAGCACACGTGCCCCTGCTAACTATGAGCTCTGAAGCGAGATTTATTCTCGCTTCAGAGTCTCTTTAAGTTAGAAAAAAATGAGTTTTACTCACCTGGGGCTACTACCAGCCCCCTGCAGCAGGTCCTGTGCCCTCGCAGCCACTCACTAATCCTCTGGTCCCCCGCTGCTAGCTAGTTCTGTTTTTGCCGACAGGCCCGTCAGGACTGGCCACGCGTAGCCTTTTCCGCAATCCTGACTGCAATTAGCGATATTGCGGGCCGCAACGCGTACAAAAATATGCGTTGCCGCATATCTATGCGTTCGTAATGCGGCAACGGGTATTTTTGCGCTAATCACAGTCGGGAATGCGGAAAAAGCTACGCATGGCCAGTCCTGACGGGCCTGTCGACAAAAACGAAACTAGCTGGCAGTGGGGGACCAGAGGATTAGTGAGTGGCTGCGAGGGCACCGGACAGCTGCAGGGGGCTGGTAGAAGCCCCAGGTGAGTAAAACTCATTTTTTTTTCTGGCTTAAGTGTCCCTTTAAGCTTACAGGTCTATAATTTATTGGATCTGATTTTTTTGCAATTCTTAAATAATGGGAAAACGTGGGCTGTACGCCACTCCACTGGGACTCTGCCAGTTGAAAGAGAGTCACAAAAGATAAGATAAAGGGGTTTATCTATAACTGAACTTAATTCCCTCAGGACCCGGAGATGCATGCCATCCGGGCCAGGTGCCTTGTCTATTTTTAATTTATTAAGTCTTGCCTTCACTTCTTCCTGCGTTAAATATTTAATATTACAGTTAAAAGATTGAGACTTTTCTGCCTCTGTAATTTGCAACAGAGATGTTTCCCTTGTGAAGACAGAAGCAAAGAAAGCATTTAATAATTCTGCCTTACCTTGGTCATCCACCATTGAGTCCCCCGCCTCCCTCATCCTTTAGGAGTCCAATACAGTCAACCTTTCTTTTTTTAGAGTTTATGTACTTGTAAAAAAATGTTGGGTTAGATTTGATATCCCTAGCGATTTGATTTTTATAGCTTCAATCTTTGCCAGCCTAATTTCTTTTTTACAATTTTTATTGCACTCCTTATAAATGTTTTAACGCAGCCTCAGACCCCTTTTGCCAAAGCAAAGGGAAAAGGGAGGTCATGGAAAGGGGTGAGGTAGGGGTACAATAGCTAAGCAGTCTGTGCACAGTTTTAAGTTTACAGTTCATTTACGCTCCTCTCAGTCTGTGGCATGCTGTGACACAGTGTGCAATGATTGCCACTGCGGATTCCTCTTCTCCCAGTAAGATGTATAGTTTTCTATCATCCTCTAATGTGTGAAAGTCTGGAAATAGTTCCATCAGTTTCTCAAAGTAAGTGTCCCTGGTTGCATTATACAGTGGGTTGCAAAAGTATTCGACCCCCTTGAAGTTTTCCACATTTTGTCACATTACTGCCACAAACATGCATCAATTTTATTGGAATTCCACGTGAAAGACCAATACAAAGTGGTGTACATGTGAGAAGTGGAATGAAAATCATACATCGTTCCAAACATTTTTTACAAATCAATAACTGCAAAGTGGGGTGTGCGTAATTATTCAGCCCCCTGAGTCAATACTTTGTAGAACCACCTTTTCCTGCAACTACAGCTGCCAGTCTTTTAGGGTATCTCTCTACCAGCTTTGCACATCTAGAGACTGAAATCCTTGCCCACTCTTCTTTGCAAAACAGCTCCAGCTCAGTCAAATTAGATGGACAGCATTTGTGAACAGCAGTTTTCAGATCTTGCCACAGATTCTCGATTGGATTTAGATCTGGACTTTGACTGGGCTATTCTAACACATGAATATGTTTTGTTTTTAACCATTCCATTGTTGCCCTGGCTTTATGTTTAGGGTCATTGTCCTGCTGGAAGGTGAACCTCCGCCCCAGTCTCAAGTCTTTTGCAGTCTCCAAGAGGTTGTCTTCCAAGTTTGCCCTGTATTTGGCTCCATCCATCTTCCCATCAACTCTGACCAGCTTCCCTGTCCCTGCTGAAGAGAAGCACCCCCAGAGCATGATGCTGCCACCACCATATTTGACAGTGGGGATGGTGTGTTCAGAGTGATGTGCAGTGTTAGTTTTCTGCCACACAGCGTTTTGCATTTTGGCCAAAAAGTTCCATTTTGGTCTCATCTGACCAGAGCACCTTCTTCCACATGGTTGCTGTGTCCCCCACATGGCTTGTGGCAAACTGCAAACGGGACTTCTTATACTTTCTGTTAACAACTTCTTGCCACTCTTCCATAAAGGCAAACTTTGTACAGTGCATGACTAATAGTTGTCCTATGGACAGAGTCTCACACCTGAGCTGTAGATCTCTGCAGCTCGTCCAGAGTCACCATGGGCCTCTTGACTGCATTTCTGATCAGCGCTCTCCTTTTTCGGCCTGTGAGTTTAGGTGGATGGCCTTATCTTGGTAGGTTTACAGTTGTGCCATACTCCTTCCATTTCTGAATGATCGCTTGAACAGTGCACCGTGGGATGTTCAAGGCTTTGGAAATCTTTTTGTAGCCTAAGCCTGCTTTAAATTTCTCAATAACTTGATCCCTGACCTGTCTTGTGTGTTCTTTGGACTTCACGGTGTTGTTGCTCCCAATATTCTCTTAGACAACCTCTGAGGCCCTCACAGAGCAGCTGTATTTGTACTGACATTAGATTACACACTCTATTTAGTCATTAGCACTCATCAGGCAATGTCTATAGGCAACTGACTGCACTCAGATCAAAGGGGGCCGAATAATTATGCACACACCACTTTGCAGTTATTTATTTGTAAAAAATGTTTGGAATCATGTATGATTTTCGTTCCACTTTTCATGTGTACACCACTTTGTGTTGGCCTTTCATGTGGCATTCCAATAAAATTGATTCATGTTTGTGGCAGTAATATGACAAAATGTGGAAAACTTCAAGGGGGCCGAATACTTTTGCAACCCACTGTATTTGGGGCAGTACAGCAGGAAGTGGTTTTCATATTCGAGGGTCTTCTGCTCACAGTGTTGGCATAGTCTCTCCTCCTTGGGTTTATACATCTGTCTGTGTTTCCCAGACTCGATTTCCAGGTAGTGAGCACTCAGTTTGTAGACACTCAGGATTTGCCTCTCTTGAGAGTTTTAGAGATCTTCAACGTATGGGGCAATTTTATATTCTCTCTGAAGGGATTGGTATATAGTTAGTTTTTGTGAGTGTTTTATTTCACTTCTCCATTTTTCCACATAGCCCTCTTTGCTCTTGGCTGTGGTGTGTTTTATCTGGGATCTTGTTAGGACCTGTGGATCTGGGGTCGGCGGGAGCATAAAGTTGGCCATTTCTTTCAGGGCACATGGCTTTTCTTGGTCTTCATTGTTTTGTATTTCATTTCAACACTGCATTTTACATTGGAATAGTCAGCAGGGGTGATGTCTACAGGGGTAGGCATGACCAAACTAACGCTCCCCACACCTCTCAATCAGGGTAGTGCAAGAGATGTTGCCCAAGCTGCTATTCTGACCGCAGTTTGACGGGGTCTGCAATCTGCAATGGAATCTTGCAGCAATGATCATGTGACTGTGCTGCAAAAGCAAAAATAAGCTTACTTTCTAAAACACCCTGTGGTGGACAACTGGCTGGAGTAAGCATACCCGTCTTTATAATTGAGTGTGAACTGGGACTTTAAAGGACACCTGAAGTGAGAGGATGTGGAGACTGCCATATTTATTTATTTTTCAACTATACCAGTTACCAGACGTCCTGCTGATCTTTCATGCATCAGTAGTGTCTGAATCACACACTTTAAACAAACCTGGAACAAGCATGCAGCTAATCTTGGCAGATTTTTGTCAGAAACCTCTGATCTGCATACTTGTTCAGGGTCTATGACTAAAAATATTAGAGGCAGAGGATCAGCAGGACAGCCAGGCGATCTGCACTGTTTAAAAGGAAATAAAAATGGCAGCCTCCATATCCTTCTCACTTCAGGTGTCCTTTACTAGAATTTAGCAGAGTACAAGGAGGCTGTACACTTAACCTTTTCTGTACTGGATCTGTAAATGTAGCTATGTGCCTGAGATTCCACACTAGCCATGTTTTAGATGATGGGTATGGTTGTGAAAGGAAACGGGACTCTTAGTTTGAATGGGAATAATACGTGGAATTTGAAGATTTATAGGGATTTATTTTTAGCAGGATTATTTTTTGTTGGCCATTGTGGTGGGAGTTAGTTCCTGTGGTGAAATGCTTCAGAGCCAGTAGCTCAGTAAGGATCAAGGTGTGGTCAGCCTTGTTCTGCCCTGTCTGGAGAAGTAGAAAGGAGTGCATGAAGTCACTCTTTCGCAAGCTGCCAACCTTGTAGATTCCACCCTCTGGAGAAACAAGGAGTGCCTGTCTATAGGTTACGTAAGAGAAACTGCTGGTACTTTTTTTTCATTATTTGAAGTTCTGGAACCCTACAGTGTCACTATGGAGACACAAACAGGTTTTTCTGGCTACTGCATCCAACAAAGTACAGGACTGAGCAGAACAAAAAAAAGTTTTACTGAGCTAGACGCCCAAGACCAGCTTGCTGTACAAAGTTACCTTGTGTGCAGCATGTGATTTTTTCCCGGTTGCTGTAAGTGGATAGGTCAAACACCTGAATTCCTGGAATGTGTGGCCTAGCAGATACCTCAGGAGTACAAAGGCCTGGTGTCAGAAACTAGCGGGAGTCTAATCTCTGCACATTTTCTGCATGTATTTTAGGAGAAACTTAATTACAGGTCTCTAACATATAATAACTTGGCAGTGTAAGGGTTTTCTGGAAAGTTTAATCTCCACTGTGACTTTCATCATTTGTGTTGCCAAGTACTTTACTGGCCAGTGTCCCAGTTTCACCTGTAAGCCAGATATCATTAGGTTATATGTCTCCTTATTTCTCTGCTTTATCGCTGCAGCTCTGATTCACCTTGCCATGTACTTTGTATTGTAAGTCAGAAATGCAGGGGGATATTTTTGCTAGAAATGCATATATATGTATAAATGTCCTTGCATTTCATACCAGTGTGGAACTTAACCTGTTGAGGCTGGTAGTTCCCTAAGGGATTATTCACAGTTGGACGTTGCGTTGTAATGCGATGTTAAAGTCTCAACCCAGCATTACAACGCAACGCAAAAAAAAAGGTGGTATCGCACATTAATACTGCATTACCGTCGCATACAGCAGGTACAGTAAAGCATACAGGCAATTAATTATTACACGACACTCAGTGCCGTGAGATCTGGACTTTGTCCAACACTTAGAGGGACCCTGAACAGCAGTAAAAAAAAAACAAAAATAAATCTGGACTTAAAGTGGATCCAAGATAAACTTTTACTAATTGCATAATTGTTTTCCTTTCTTATAGTTTATAGGGCATTCCTCAAGCCAAAAACTTTTTTTGTTTTGTTTTAATACTCTAATTCCCTATAAACTAAACAAGCCTCGCCCACAGCTCCTTTTGTACCTTGGCACTGCAGCAAAGGCTTATAGGAGCTCAGTCTGGGCAGTAGGAGGAGGAGAAGGTTCCTAGCCATTGATTTCAGAGGCAGAGGGGAGGAGGAGAGGGGACTGAATTTACACACAGGCAAGCTGATAGCATCTCCAGCCCTCAGCCTGTGACAATGTGACAAACAGAACATGGCTGCTCTCATTGTATCACAGGGATAAATAATCATAAATTGTTGAAGCTGTTTGCAGCTAGATTTGCTGTGTAAACTATCTGAACTTTAGATAAGATATATAGACAAGTTACTTGTTATAGTTAGTTTTTCATCTCGGATCCGCTTTAACTGGGACGTTCTCTAGCTCTCCGTAGCCCGTGAGGTCCCTCAACGTCCTCTGGGTCCCCTCTGTGGTCCTGCTAGCGGCTCCGTTAACCCGGCGACTTCAGCTAAAGTCAGGCATGCGCAGCCTGTCCGAGCACCTGGCTGTCCAAAGACTGAACCGCGCAACACGCCTACGACGACAGGCGCGTGATCATGCAGGAAACGTGGATGGGCCGCGAATGCGTGACTTCAGCCGAGGTTGCCTGGTTAATGGAGCCACCAGCGAGACAATCGAGAGAACCCAGAGGATGCCGAGGGACTTCGCGGGCTACGGAGGGCTGGAGGAAGCCCCGGGTAAGTCCAGATTTGCTTTTTTTTAACGCTATTCAGGTTCCCTTTAAGTGGAACGCCGTGACGAAACCAATCCGACGGCAGCGCCTTTATGATCAGCAAATGTGCAGCTAAATGGCGGGGGAGAAGGCAGGTACGGTGGAGAGGGGCGGCAATGATCAAAGTATCAGATATACTCCTACAGTATGAGCACAGGAAAATGGCGCTGTGGCGGATTTTATTGGCAACCGTGCCATCTAGCAGCAGCCACAATTTCCTATGTCAGACTATGTCTGACATTGAGCCTATAGAAGAAAAGGCCAATGTTGGACTATGTCTGACATAGGGTAGGAAAGGGTTAATACTTTTAGCCAAAGAACCTAAACAAGAATACAGATCAGTTGTTTCTGACAAAAATCTGACAATATAAGCTGCATGCTTGTTTCTGGTGTGTGATTCAGACATTACTGCAGCGAAAGAGATCAGCAGGACGGCCAGGCAACTGGTATTGTATAAAAGGAAATAAATATGGCAGCCTCCATATCCCTCTAACTTTAGGTCCCTTTAATAGTCACATCTTATCCACTTCAGTTTATCTAGTAGAAAAGGTTGTCACTGTGGGGATTCCACGGTCACCTGTATGAAAAGGAAAGACCAGGAGCCAAATGGTGCAGTATTGTGGTGTATTAGATGTTAGATTTTAGTACAAGAGTATTTATACCAACAAAGGTGGGCTGCAGTACCTGCAACCACCGTATGTTGCCAATGGGGAAATAACCGTCCCCGCTCGGTATTCCATGTCCTACTGGACTGGATGGTTGCACTCCTGGTTGGTCCTTCTTGGTTGTAGAAAACACCACACCCAGAAGGTGAACACCTCCAAAGGAGATGTAATGTATAGTACTGGGGGGTCGGAGGCACCCAAAGTTAGGTAATGTGATCAAACAAAGTTAGGTAATGTGATCAAACAAAAAAATAATAATAAGGGGGAGATTTCTCACGCCCCCTAGTGGCCTGACCGCAAAATGTCTTCCAATGGGTTTCAGCACACAGACCATCCAAGCAGCAAACCGATTGCGATGGCGTTTTCTTTTCTCACGGCTCTTCCGTGACAGGAGGGAAGTGTCTTTACCACCTCAGAGTGGTAAGGACACTTCCCTCCCCCTTATTATTATTTTTTGTTTCATCACATTACCTATCTTTGGGGGCCTTTACCCCCTCAGGACTTCAGTTTATCTGGATTACTATATTCCCTCTCCATGCCACCATGGATAGTGGGGAAAGATGTAATTCGGCTCCCAGCTATTGCAGGCTACCGAATTACAGTGGTTTTATAGTAATTTGAGCTCCGTCTTATGACAGCACCAAATTACTTACTGAGTGCCGCTATAGCCGTAATGCCTATTACGGCCTATGGTGGCGCCAGCTGTACCCAAATCTCCTGTGCTGTTTTTACAGCGCTCGCTCCACACAGACTCCAAGCAGGGTCACACATTTACCTGGAATTTGTTTAGTAAAGAAAAGCACATGATTACTGGATAACAGTATCAAATACAGTGGGATTCAAAAGTTTGGACAATCTTGTTAATCATCATGATTTTCCTGTATAAATCATTGGTTGTTGTCAGTTAAATATATCATACAGGAGACACACATAGTGATATTTGAGAAGTGAAATGAAGTTTATTGGATTTGCAGAAAGTGCGCAATAATTGTTTAAACCAAATTAGGCAGGTGCATAAACTTGGCCACCACAAAAAAGAAATGAAATTAATATTTAGTAGATCCTCCTTTTGCAGAAATTACAGCCTCTAAACGCTTCCTGTAGGTTCCAATGAGATTTTGGGTTGTGGTTGAAGGTATTTTAGACCATTCCTCTTTACAAAACATCTGTAGTACATTCAGGTTTGAGGTCTTCCAAGCATGGACAGCTCTCTTTAACTCACACCACAGATTTTCAATTACAGTGGGTTGCAAAAGTATTCGGCCCCCTTGAAGTTTTCCACATTTTGTCACATTACTGCCACAAACATGAATTGATTTTATTGGAATTCCACGTGAAAGACCAATACAAAGTGGTGTACACGTGAGAAGTGGAACGAAAATCATACATGATTCCAAACATTTTCTACAAATAAATAACTGCAAAGTGGGGTGTGCGTAATTATTCAGCCCCCTTTGGTCTGAGAGCAGTCAGTTGCCCATAGACATTGCCTGATGAGTGCTAATGACTAAATAGAGTGCACCTGTGTGTAATCTAATGTCAGTACAAATACAGCTGCTCTGTGATGGCCTCAGAGGTTGTCTAAGAGAATATTTGGAGCAACAACACCATGAAGTCCAAAGAACACACCAGACAGGTCAGGGATAAAGTTAATGAGAAATTTAAAGCAGACTTAGGCTACAAAAAGATTTCCAAAGCCTTGAATATCCCACGGAGCACTGTTTAAGCGATCTTTCAGAAATGGAAGTAGAATGGCACAACTGTAAACCTACCAAGACAAGGCCGTCCACCGAAACTCACAGGCCGAACAAGGTCAGCGCTGATCAGAAATGCAGTCAAGAGGCCCATGGTGACTCTGGACGAGCTGCAGAAATCTACAGCTCAGGTGGGGAAATCTGTCTATAGGACAACTATTAGTCGTGCACTGCACAAAGTTGGCCTTTATGGAAGAGTGGCAAGAAAAAAGCCATTGTTAACAGAAAGGCATAAAAAGTCCCATTTGCAGTTTGCCTCGAGCTATGCGGGGGACACAGCAAACATGTGGAAGAAGGTGCTCTGGTCAGATGACACCAAAATGGAACTTTTTGGCCAAATTGCAAAATGCTATGTGTGGCAGAAAACTAACACTGCACATCACTCTGAACACACCATCCCCACTGTCAAATATGGTGGTGGCAGCAGCATGTTCTGAGGGTGCTTCTCTTCAGTAGGGACAGGGAAGCTGGTCAGAGTTGATGGGAAGATGGATGGAGCCAAATACAGGGCAATCTTGGTAGAAAACCTCTTGGAGTCTGCAAAATACTTGAGACTGGGGCGGAGGTTCACCTTCCAGCAGGACAACGACCCTAAACATAAAGCCAGGGCAACAATGAAATGGTTTAAAACAAAACATATCCATGTGTTAGAATGGCCTAGTCAAAGTCCAGATCTAAATCCAATCGAGAATCTGTGGCAAGATCTGAAAACTGCTGTTCACAAACGCTGTCCATCTAATCTGACTGAGCTGGAGCTGTTTTGCAAAGAAGAATGGGCAAGGATTTCAGTCTCTAGATGTGCAAAGCTGGTAGAGACATACCCTAAAAGACTGGCAGCTGTAATTGCAGCAAAAGGTGGTTCTACAAAGTATTGACTCAGGGGGCTGAATAATTACGCACACCCCACTTTGCAGGTTTTTTTTAAATGTTTGGAATCATGTATGATTTTCTTTCCACTTCTAATGTGTACACCACTTTGTATTTGTCTTTCACGTGGAATTCCAATCAAATTGATTCATGTTTGTGGCAGTAATATGACAAAATGTGGAAAACTTCAAGGGGGCAAATACTTTTGCAAACCACTGTATATTCAGGTCTGGGGACTGAGATGGCCATTCCAGAATGTTGTACTTGTTCCTCTGCATGAATGCCTTAGTGGATTTTGAGCAGTGTTTAGGGTTGTTGTCTTGTGGAAAGATCCAGCCCCGGCGCAGCTTCAGCTTTGTCACTGATTCCTGGATATTGGTCTCCAGAATCTGCTGATACTGAGTGGAATCCATGCGTCCCTCAACTTTGACAAGATTCCCAGTCCCTGCACTGGCCACACAGCCCCACAGCATGATGGAACCACCACAATATTTTACTGTAGGTAGCAGGTGTTTTTCTTGGAACGCTTTGTTCTTTTTCCTCTATGCATAATGCCCCTTGTTATGCCCAAATAACTCAATTTTAGTTTCCAAAATGAAGCTGGCTTGTCCAAATGTGCTTTAGTACGCCTCAAGCGGCTCTGTTTGTGCTGTGGGTGGAGAAAAGGCTTCCTCTGCATCACTCTCACATACAGCATCTCCTTGTGTAAAGTGTGCCGAATGGTTGAACGATGCACAGTGACTCAATCTGCAGCAAGATGATGTTGTAGGTCTGGTGCTGGTCTGTGGATTGACTCTGACTGTTTTCACCATTCGTCACTTCTGTCTACCCGAGATTTTTCTTGGTCTGCCACTTCAAGCCTTAACTTGAACTGAGCCTGTGGTCTTCCATTTCCTCAATATGTTCCTAACTGTGGAAACAGCTGAAATCTCTGAGACATCTTTCTGTATCCTTCCCCTAAACCATGATGGTGAACAATCTTTGTCTTTAAGTCATTTGAGAGTTAAAAGGAGAACATCCACTCACATTTGGGCCAGAGGGAGCCAGGAACCAGTAAGCTCAAATGTCCAATGGAAAAGAAAATTCCGCTACACCAGTGGCTGGGTGCAAAACAGTTGCCTTCAGCCCTTGGTCCAGAGACTCCCTGGCTATCTACGCGATACGACACATTTGCTTAACAGTCTGGACCCTTTGCGGTGGGAGAGTCACTATTCATGGGTTACTATGGATGTGAATTCACTTTACTCATCCATCCCCCATGACAAGGCTCTCCAGGCTTTAGACTTCCATATCCGCAAATACAGTTCCTTCTCTGTGGATCTGGGGAGCTTCCTCATGTTGGCGGTAGATCATCTGTTGACCCACAATTATTTTATGTTTGATGGGGTTTTCTACCTCCAAAGCTGCGGAGCTTCTATGGGAGCCAAGTTCTCCCCATCCCTGGCAAACTTATATATGGGATGGTGGGAGGAGCTCCGCATCTTTGGAGAGGGAAACCCTTTTAGTGAGTTTATTTTTTGGTATGGTCGATACATAGATGATCTGCTGTTGATATGGGGGGGCCCCCCGGATCTTGTCACACAGTTTCTTACCCATTGTAATAATAATGACCTTAACCTGTCATTCACCATTTGCAGTGACCCTTCAGAGGTCAATTATTTGGATTTGACCCTCTGTGGTTCATCTGCATCAAACAGAATAGTCACCAAAACTTATCGTAAGGCCTGTGCCGGCAATTCTTTACTTTTGGCAAATAGCTGTCATCCCCAACACACCTTGAGGGCGATCCCCTATGGCGAATTATTGAGAGCAGCCAGAAATTGCTCCGATCCTAGGGATATGGAGAGTGAGTTGGCATTGGTGGAGCGGCGGCTTCAGGATAGGGGCTATGACCGCAGTTTAATTAATAAAGCTAAAAAACAAGTGTTTGACAAAAACCGCAATGACTTGCTGCACACAGGTTCCGATGGTAGACCGGGACGTAAAAAGAGGGGATTGACCTTCACAACCCCATATAGTCTAGAATACAACCAAATCGTTAACATTGTTAAGAAATATTTACCCATTCTGCACTCGGACCCAAAACTCCACGAAATTTTGAGTCAAGGCTGCGGTTTTTCTGCACGTCGTGCTCCTACCCTGGGGTCTCAGCTTCCCCCAAGCCTTTTCTCCAGTCTAGAGAAAAAGGTTCCTACGTGGTTGACCTATACAGGTTCTTTCAAATGTGGGTACAATACCTGCAGGTACTGCGCCGTACATGGTGCGACCCGCGAGATAGTTTCCACGTCTAATGGGACCAATTTTCGGATTAAGCAATACATTAATTGCAATACGAATTATGTGGTCTATCTTGTCGGCTGTACCATTTGCAGGTTACAGTACATAGGCTGTACCACACGACCTCTACGCCAACGCATCTCCGAACATTTTAACGGAGCCTCCAGATGCCTCAAGAATAAATCTTACATCTCCCAGGTTTCCAGTGTGTCCAGGCATTTTTTGCATGCACACCAAGGAGACATGAGGGGCTTTGTTTTCCAGGGGGTGGAGAGGGTTCTGCGTTCTGCTTGAGGGGGTGACAGGTACAGAGTTTTGCGAAAAAGAGAGGCTTTCTGGATTTGGAAATTGGGGACCAGGATTCCGCAGGGTTTGAATTCTAGGATGGATGTCAATCTAACATACGACTTTAGTTCATAGTGTCATAACCGTTTAGTTAATGGCAGCATCTATGTTTGGACCCTGCTTTTCTTTGCCATGTCTGTGTTTTTAGGGCATCTGGACAATGTGACATAGTTCAGTTACGTATGGTATTATATGTACATGATTTTATGTGATTTCATATTCTTTGCTTTTTGCAATTTTTAATGTGGTGTGTATATATATGTGTCACTTTACGGCCTTTGGCCACACCTCCCTCCCCTTATTGTGGTGGGAGTGTCCTGTACTATTTAAACTGAAGCATTGATACAATGTGCAAGCTATGATTAAGGGGCCATGAGCTCCGATACGCGTGAGCTTTTTTTAACTTTTTGTACCCACTGATGTATTAATAAACAGAGAAATCTTTTTGCACCCAGCCACTGGTGTAGCGGAACTTTCTTTTCCATTGGTCATTTGAGAGTTGTTTTGAGGCCCCCATATTGCTACTCTTTAGAGAAAATTAAAAGAGGAGGGAAATTTACAATTGACTCCCTTAAATACTCTTTTTTACAATTGGATTCACCTGTGTATGTAGGTCAGGGGTCACTAAGCTTACCAGGCCAATTTGAATTCCAATAATTAGTTCTAAAGGTTTTGGAATCAATAAAATAACAGTGCCCACATTTATGCACCTGTCTAATTTTTTTTAAACAATTATTAGGCACTTTCTGTAAATCCAATAAACTTCATTTCACATCTCAACTATCACTGCATGTGTCTCCTATATGATATATTTGACTGATATTTTTTATCATAACAACCAACGATTTATACAGGAAAATCATGACGATTAACGAGGTTGCCCAAACTTTCGCATCCCACTGTAGTCATCCAACAGCAGCCAAATCATAAGCTTTATCAAGTTCCTCTTCTCTGTTATTACACATAGGGCTTGATTCACTAAGACAAATAACATGCCTTATCAGAGTTAACACACCTTATCAGAGCCAACATGCCTTATCAGAGTAGCATAGCGAACGCTTCAAACCTATGCCTGCTAATTGGCAATGACGAGAGCTCCACTCGTCCTGCCCTGAGGCCTGCAAGTCCAATCACTTTAAAGGACATTATCCCTGCACTTTGATTGGCCCAATAGGCTGCCTGTCAAGTTTCCTGTCAAGTGACAGGCAGCCTATAGGGCCAATCAAAGTGTGGGGATAATATCCTTTAAAGTGATTGGACCCGCAGGGGCTCAGGGTAGGACGAGTGGAGCTCTTATCATTGCCAATTAGCAGGCATAAGTTCGTAGTGCTCGCTATGCTACTCTGATAAGGCCTGCTATTTGTCTTAGTGAATCAAGCCCATAGAAACCAATCAGTCTCGGGTACTTCTATTCCATACTCTCTAGACCTGTCTCAGTCACAGCACAATTACTCACTTTCCTTATTAGTTATCACCTTACATTATTAGCCAGCTCACTTTTCATCGGTCCTCTGTGGAATCCCCTTGCTAGGATGTCTGTACAAGTCATCCTTCACCAGCTGTCTCATACAGCTCCACAGACTGCAGCATTGCTGCTTGGGATCCTCCCTAGTCGTATTGGCCCATTGTCAACCTGTATGGTTAGCTTTAGGGATCCTTAGCATGTATTTATCTATTTTATCTATTGCTGTTTCTTCACAGCCTGTAGGAAGTGAAGGAATTTCTCTAACAAGTCATAACTCACAAAGCTCTTAAGCTATGTACTCATGCTAGATCAATCTTGGCCAGTGATGTCGATAATTATCACCTCTGCTGAGAATCTAGCGCGTGTACAGCAGCCTCTTACCCCCTCGGCTGATAGACCAGCAATCAGCTTCGACAAGAGCATTGTTCTCCCTATTCACCCTGGCTCCCACCTGACGTCACACCGACACTGCTTTGTCACCCCCCCTTCCCCATAGCAACAGAACACATTGCTACCCTACTAGCTAGCAGCCTGTCTGTACACCATGCTATGTCGTTCTCATCCCCGCTGAGCAACATGCCTTGAACATGTGTAGGAGGCTTTAGTAGTCTAGGTGAGGATTAGAATTAAGCTAAGTAAATCAATCCCCCTAACCATGAATCATGCCAATATGATTCAAATTGCCATGATGTTGGGTCAGCCAGTCCTCCGGTCTTCTGAGACAGTGAACTTGCAAAAGGGTCATTTACACCCAATACTAGTTAATTAAAAATGTTACCATGCTAACTGTAACTATCATTACAGTTCGTCTAAAATGTTTGCTTTATTGTTCTCCTAGGTTGACTCCAAAGATTGGCTTCCCCTGGAGTGAAATCAGAAATATTTCCTTCAATGATAAGAAATTTATTATTAAGCCAATTGACAAAAAAGCCCCGGTAAGTGCAAAAATAATGTGTGTGACATAAAGCGCCCAACCATGCACAGAAACCATACAGCATGTATCCAGTGTTTTCTTGTAAAAAGTGCTGCTTGCCCGTCAGTCATGCTCTGCCTCCTATACTTATAGTTACTGACTTACATGTATGCAGAAGTCTCAGTCCACTGGCTGCATGCTTCCTCCAGATACGACTCGTTCACATGATCACATGCAGATGGCCGTGCGATCGGAACGCAACACGTATGATTGCAAGCCATCTGCGTTTGCATGCGTTGTGTAGCTGATCCCATTCACTTGTAGTGAATGGGTCAGCCATGCGTTTTGCTAAAAAAATGCGTGCAGCATGCATTTGCGCACTGAACATCTATGCAGTTCTGATGTTCGTGCGTGTCTGCCTCCTGCACGCTTTGCCGAAATAATGATGGAAACGGGTGTAATGTGAATGAGGCCTCACACTCTACTGAAACAATAGATCAGTAAGAGAACATTTCAAGGGAATAAAGAGGGCTCCATTCTAAAAATTCCCTGTCACGTAACTATTTTTGGCTTACTTTCATGGCCTTCACTGCACATCGCACTCTTTCTGTAAAACATCACAGTCAAGATAGCATTATATTTATTAATCCATTAGTCTATGCTGGGTTCACTGCGGTCAGCCAAAGCAGAAAGACAGCTGTGCTGGGTACAGGCTATACAAAGCTGGACAGTGAAGACTGAAAAACATGACCTGGTGAGAGGTATCTTACTCACAGATAATAGGGTCACAAGTAGGTGCAGCAACATAAGTCCATAGGCCCAGCCTGCCTTGTTCCAAAAGCCAGGCTAGTGATGATCTGGCATGTAGTAGAAAAGGAGATTTATAGTATGAATGCGCAACAGGCAGATATGGAGATATTTAAGGTGCCCTTACACTGTTCCCTGGCAGGTTTGATCACTGTGAGCAAAAATCGACACTACTGAATGTACAGGAGAGTTTTTTTAGTGTTGGTTCGGCGGTGTGGCGTTGGTGCGGTGGTATTTATAAGGGGAGGCCTAGAGCTAGTGACGGACTCCCCAGGTGTCCCCCCTACTAATGTCGTTCCCTGGGGCCCCATGCAGAGTATTAGCACAGCGACGCACTCTCACATTCACCTCTTTAGCCAGCGCGCTCCTTTCTCTGTGCTGCTGTCATCTCCCAGGAGCCCCATAGTGTCCTCATGATCCAGAGTGATAGATCCCTCTCAGATCATTCTCTCATCAACATCAATCTTTTGGGTACATCTGGAGGAAGTCTGCCAGTGTATGGCAGGCTTTATTGATACAATTGTTTCAACATAGGCCAGAACGTCAAAGTATTATTTCCAACACTTAGTGTATTCCATGTCATGAAAGGACAAAGTGGTCAATACTCAGTATTAGTATAGTGTTATTAATAAGGTGATCAGTGGCTGTGTAATATCTGATCAGCTTGAAATCACATGGTGAAGTGCCCATTAATGATCCAATTTCCTGAACGATTGACCATCTAGTCCTATCATTGTGATCGATTGGAAACTATTGTTCAGCCCACCAAAGGAGGGGACAATTATAAGCAATTGATCCGACTAAAAGAATCATTTGGAAATTTGGATCAACTGAATGATCCTTCATTGTTAATTGGTACCATTAGCTGTACCCGATCTGATTGACTGTGTGGTGAATCGTTCGGGAGATTGTTCTGTTAATGGGCACGTTTAGGGTGCATACACATGGAATTTTGATTGGTCAATAACTGAACATTTTTATCACCTCCATGTACTATGAGTGCCAATCAAAATTAGCTGTGTGTATGCACCCTATAGGTCTTCTTCATTTATATGCTACCTTTAAAAGGAACACCAGAACAATTTGAACAGATGTTAAAGTACCAATATGTATTTGTGACCTGGAAGAAATCAGGAGTACCTTGAGGAAGCCTTATGCTGGGTACACACGATACGTTTTTCCGCTCGATTTTCCACCCGATCGTTTTTTCCCGCTCAATTCTGCACTCGATTATCTTAACTTCCGCTCGTTTTTCTTATCTTTTTCCATTCACTTCTATGAGAAATCGAGCGCAGAATCAATTGGAAGGAATATTGGACATGACGGGAATTATCTATCGAATCCATCGCGGAAAAAACGTATTGTGTGTACCCAGCATTACAGGCTTGGGGCAAGGCACAAACCATGCATATGGTGTCATTACTGGGTTTCCCACCTAGGCCCCTGTATCTCTGAGGCAAAAGTACAAAGCAATTAGCGACCATGCCCTTTGCTGCTCATTCCTTCATTCCTAGTTAATGAGTTATTAAACTAGAGCAAAGGAAATATGGCAGTCACCTCTTAATCTAACCTGGATTCTGTATGAAGCATAGAATCTGCACAACTGCACTTTTACTGTTGTTTAGTGCCATGCTGAAGCTCAGTTCTTTTGCCAATACTGATGAGAGTGACATGCATGTATTCATACAGTATTTGTGTTGAATTAGGACTTTGTCTTCTATGCTCCACGACTGAGGATCAACAAGCGGATCTTGCAGCTGTGTATGGGGAACCATGAGCTGTATATGCGCCGCAGGAAACCAGATACCATTGAGGTGCAGCAGATGAAAGCACAAGCCAAGGAAGAGAAGAATCAGAAGCAGCTTGAACGGTAAGTAAACGAGCCCATTCATGTAATTTAGGTTATATGGTAAAGTTATTGAACAGGTTATAACAAGCAGCAACCAGGTGCTACAGCTTTGCCCTCTTCAAGCTAAATGTATTCACACGTCATCACTGCTGTCATGAGACATAAAGCAAAACTGCCATAATCGGATCAAGTGAACCTCTAACAACCCAGAACATAGAAACAGCAAATGATGAATAAAAATGCATTATCAGATGATCTCTGACTATGAACCATTATACCACAATATTCAGTAGTCTTACTGATATTGGCTGCTGAATTACTTTTCCTTGTAAAGCTTGAGTTTGGCTCTTTCAACTCTGCGCTAGTTCTGTAATGTCCACGGTACTAGTTCTGTAATGTGAGCACAATGGTCAGTACAGAAAAGCAGGGCTTTAGTTTATTGAGTGGTGATAGGTATGTGGAGGCTGCCATATGTATTTCATTTTAAGCAATGCCAGTTGTCTGGCAGCCCTGCTGGTCCATTTGGCTGCAAGAGTGTCTGAATCACACCAGAAACAAGCATGCAGCTAATCTTGTCATTTCTGACAATATTATCAGAAACGCCAGATCTGCATATGCTTGTTCAGAGTCTATGGCTAACAGTAGTAGAGGCAGAGGATTGGTAGGGCTGCCAGGCAACTGGTATTGTTTAAAAAGAAATACAGTAAATACGGCAGCCCCTATATCCACCTCAACCCAGTTGTCCTTTAAGCTGCGTTGTGGTAAATCTTTTAAAACCAATGACTGTCATATTTTAAAGGGACTCCGAGCAGTGCAGAAACTATGGAAAGATGCATATCATTTTAAAGCTCTCTTTTTCCTCTTTCCAATGATACATAAACCGCCGCCCTACGGCTTTTAGTTTTCGCTATTTTCGCGCTTGAAATTGCTGCGGCCGCAATTTCGATCGCGAAAATAGAGAAAACTAAAAGGCGTAAGGCGACAATTTAGGTGTTGCCAGAAAGAGGAGAAAGAGAGCTTTAAAATGATATCCATCTTTCCATAGTTACATTGTATTACACAGGGCGACTTTTTCCTAAAGTCAGCAGCTCCATTCTGCTGACTTTAGGCTCTGCCTGTTCAGTAAGCCAGCACCTATTCAGTAGGAGACCTTTGGCAAGTCTCCTTAACACTGCTACTGCCTATAGAGTGCGCCCTAGTGGCTGCTGCTCTGGCGCTTTGAGTCCGCCAGGAGAAAACGCAATATAAATGTTATTTGTCTTATTTGTCTAAATGTTATTTGTCTTGTCTTGTCTATGCTTAAAGGTGCCCCTTAGCGGTGCAATTTTTAAAGAATGATCATATTTTCAGTAACATTCATCCAGATTGAAAGACAGGATCATATTTAATCAATTCACATCACTAAAGAATCCAACTTGTGATCATATCTAATCCTGTTATGATCATACTGTATTTATGAAAAAATCTGACATGGGTAATGGTCATTTTTTTTTAAGGATATGATTGTTTATTGTGATCATTCAGGATCGATTAGGCCTATCAGCTTCTCTGTTATCAAACAATACAATCAGAATAATCTGATTGAAAATTCAGTTCTTCACTAGAAAATTGTACTGTTAATTAGGACCTTTAAATTAACCACACCTACCTACATCTCCGATTAACCCCTAAAATTAGCCGATATTCAGAACTCAGCTAATCATAGCCGAACTGCGGAGACTTTACACAATCTCTGGCGCCCAACTAAAGCACCGGCTACCTGTGTAGCCAGCAATAGGATTGCCCAACTGACCTTCTTCCTGTCTCGCTACCGCAGCTTACTGCATACTCCTTTCACACAAAGCACTGGAGGGTGTTGCTTGATGTGTAGCCCAGTTTGCTATAACTAAGGACTTATGCTGAATATGTTCAGCCCTGTGGAAGACAGAAAAAATAAATGAGCATGCCCTGCCTGTTCTCTACTGCCCTCTGCTCTTTTTGCCTTTGTGTTTCATCCCTCTATCCTTCAGACTGATAGCTCATAAAGGAAGGGCAATCCTTCCAATATATGTCATGTTATAGCTGTATATTGCATTTTGTCTCCCTCCAGCCAGCCAGCAATGATAAATATAATCTGCTATATGCTAGTTTATGATAACACTTCATCTTCTTATGTTACTGCCCAATATATCATTATAAGCTGCAAGGTATAAAGACTATGAATAGCTAGCCATAGTCACATGTTTACATGAAGACTCCTCAAGAATATAAAAACTATAGCGGTTATAACTATGGTGCCTGTGCACCATAAACTAACCAGTGACTAAATGAAAGAGGTGAACCTTCCTATTGTAGTAGTGGTTTTATCATGTTCAATATTCTTCCTGCAGGCAGCAACTGGAAAATGAGAAGAAGAAGAGGGAAGCTGTGGAGAAAGAGAGGGAACAGATGATAAGGGAGAAGGAAGAACTTATGCTCAGACTGCATGACTTTGAGGAGAAGACTAAGAAGGCAGAGAAAGGTAAATCACATATCCAATAATTCCTTACCAGAAAACCGAAGTACAGTATACATTGTAAGGAAATTGTAAAATCCATAAATTGTAAGGAAAAAAAATATCAGGTTATATATAATGTTGAGCCTATGACTTACTGTATATTTTAGAGCAGAGAGGAAATTCTAAGTTTAGTTCCACTTAAAACTTTTGGAAAACTGCTGCATGCTTTAAAATTATGTGTGTGGCTTTCCTCAAGCTATGTAGACTGCCATTTTCAGGCCCTTCTAAAAAAATAGTAGTTACCTGGCTGTAAAGTTGATCCTCCGGCTATAATACTCGTATGTTAATAATTTGGCTGAAACAGGTTGGAAAATGGTCCAGCTTTCAGGTGCCTAACTTTCATGATCTGCATTTTGTTCCATAAAAGTAAATCAAGGAATTGTTAGAATCTAGATTCCATTTTTTTTATTTGGATCACATAGAAAAGGGTTAGGACCTTGTAATAACGTCTTTGCACCTGTTGAAGGGATTTTTTTCTCATTTCCTGCCCTGTAAATCTACATGGTTCAGTTTGAACCCTTGTAGCTGAAGGAGGCTCAAATATGTGTATGTGACATTTTGATGCCTGATGTTTCTGCAACTTATGACTTGGAAGCTGGATATTGGTATGAAAAATATTGTGCGATAGTGGAGTAGGGTTCCTCCAACTACCCTACCTTCTTACCATTGCTAATGCTAACTTTTTGGGGAGGGGGGGGGGGGGGGGTGGCAAGGCTGATTCCCAAAAGATTTCATGCCGAAATCGATCGGGAATCGGCCTACAGTGTATAGGAAGCCTAATGAACCTTTAATTATATTTAAGCCAAAGTTCATTACAAAATGCCTTAATTGTACAATCCTAACAAATCTGTGTAGTAGAAAGGTAGCCTGAGTGAATATATGTTGAATAGATATTGTAGGTAATCCCTCATATTACCGTATTTTTCGGCCTATAAGATGCTCCGGACCATAAGACGCACCTAGATTTAGAGGATAAAATCCAGGGGAAAAAAATGTACTAAACCTGGTGCATCCATGGTGCAGGGGTGTCTGGTGGATCTTCCTCCCCCAATGATTTTGTCCCCCTCATGCCTCCCTTGTACCTCTTGAGTCCTTCTTGCGTCTTCTGTCATTCTTGTGTCCGCCACTGTCCCTCTTGTGTCCTCCTGTCATTCTTATGTCCTCCTCTGTCATTCTTGTGTCCTCCTCTGTCCCTCTTGTGTCCTCCTCTGTCATTCTTAAGTATTTCTCTGTCCCCATGTGTCCTCCTTATGACCTCACCTGACATCCTACAACTGTCAGTATCCCCCTGTAAATCAATCAGTATCCCCCTAATAAATAAATCTATTAATGTGAGCCTCCATCCTGCATCTGACTGTCCCCACATCTGCCTCCCCACACATCTGACTATCCCCGCATTCCTCCCCATCCCCCCCTGCCAGACACTTTCTCCCTGCCTGCCGCTTGCTACGCTTACCGATCCGGGTAAGTGGCAGGACCCTTGTGCATTGCAGTCACCATTTTCTTCCCTGCGCTGTGTGAACTTCATCATGGAGACTTCAGGAATGACTTGCAGAGACAATCCTCTTCGCGGCTGGCTTTCCCAGCATCCCTCTGCCTGCTAGCCACTTGCCCCGCTCAGTTCTATCTGCCGAAAGCACGCTAAGGCCAAGCGATGCCGAGAGAAATGAGTCCCGGTACCCTCAGGCACTGCAGCTGCTATCTTCTTCCTTTCGCTGTCCGCACTTCCTAGTCTGCACTGCGTGACACCAGGGGGTATCCGGTTGACTGTCAGAGAGCCCATCCTCTTCGCGGCTGGCTTTCCAGGCATCCCTCCACCTGCTAGCCACTTCCCCCCGCTTAGCTCTATCTGATGCAATCGCTCTGGGGCCAAACGATGCCAGCGGGGGCAGAAGGGTCCCGGTACTTTAGTACACTGCAGCCACCATGTTGTGTGAGGATTCCTGCATGGCAGACATTCCTGGTGTGCATGGAGGCGTGACATGTAAGAGGCGGGGAGACTGGGGAAGCGTGGGAGAAGTGTCAGCGCGATGGTGAACTGCTGTTGCCTGCACTTTTCATTTATTTCTGCTGTTCCCTGCGCTGCATTCGGACCATAAGACGCAGTCACTTTTTCTTTCCACTTTTGGGGAAGAAAAAGTGCTCATTATAGTCCGAAAAGTACGGTATATAAATGCGGCAAGATTGTTCAATTAATAGACACTGTTTTATATACAGTCTTTATTTGTTAAACAGAGTTAAATGAACAGATCAGGAGAGCTCGTGAGCTGGAGGAAGAGAGGCAAAGAGCTCACTATGAAGCAGAGAGACTGGAGGCAGAACGCCTTGCTGCCCTCCGTGCTAAGGAAGAACTGGAGAGACAAGCTGTTGACCAGATGAAGAGCCAGGAGCAGCTGGTGAGACCCTTACTATTTCTACATTTCCTCATAGCTAACATTTGCTGGAGTCTTGTCCTGCATGCCCACACACAGATGAGTTCACTGCACTTCCTGAGTTGTCCGCTCTATGGGAATGCTCAGCTCTTTACTGTATTGGAATTTGATGCCCGCTAGAGAACATTTTATGTATCACTGCCACTTTATATATCCATGGTGGAAAATTATTGTGAAGCTGTCAGCATTACTTCTTTGTGTAACCTGGAAAAATTACAAAGGCAGCAGTATGAGGACCCCTTAACAAGGATTCTGGAATTTTCAGTTATCTCTGTCTAAATGCCCATACACATGCTAGATGGATGTCACCCGACATCGAGACCCGATCCCTCGGGCATCATCACTGGGTCGAGGCTGTACAGGCGGGCAGTTCACTGGAGTGATGTAGACGTGACGTCAGTCGGGGAAACCAAAGCTAGTAGCTGTCGTCATTCGGCCAAACTGATCTGCCTGCCGGATCGCTGGCCAGGCGGGGGTTGCTGTATACACGCCAGATTATTGGCAGAGGCAGTTGTTATTGGCCGCCTCAGCAAACTTTAAAGCACACCTGAACTGGGAGGGATATGGAGGCTGACATATTTATTTCCTTTTAAACAATGCACATTGCCTGGTTGTCATGCTGACCATCTGCCTCTAATACATATAACCATAGACCCTGAACAAGCTTGCAGATCAGATGCTCTAACTGAAGTCTGACTAGATTGGCCACAAGCTTGTTTCAGGCGTGCGATCAAACACTACTAATGCCTGAAATATCAGCAGGATAGCCAGGCAACTGGTATTGTTTAACCATTTGAGGACCCTGGGCTTTAACCCCCTTAAGGACCAGGCACTTTTTTTCCATTCAGACCACTGCAGCTTTCACGGTTTATTGCTCGCTCATACAACCTACCACCTAAATGAATTTTGGCTCCTTTTCTTGTCACTAATAAAGCTTTCCTTTGGTGCTATTTGATTGCTGCTGCGATTTTTACTTTTTATTATATTCATCAAAAAAGACATGAATTTTGGCAAAAAAATGATTTTTTTTACTTTCTGTGCTGACATTTTTCAAATAAAGTAAAATTTCTGTATACATGCAGTGCGAAAAATGTGGACAAACATGTTCTTGATGAAAAAAAACCCATTCAGCCTATATTTATTGGTTTGGGTAAAACTTATAGCGTTTACAAACTATGGTGCAAAAAGTGAATTTTCCCATTTTCAAGCATCTATGACTTTTCTGACCCCCTGTCATGTTTCATGAGGGGCTAGAATTCCAGGATAGTATAAATACCCCCCAAATGACCCCATTTTGGAAAGAAGACATCCCAAAGTATTCACTGAGAGGCATAGTGAGTTCATAGAAGGTATTATTTTTTGTCACAAGTAAGCGGAAAATGACACTTTGTGACAAAAAAAAAACAAAAAAAAAAACTTTCCATTTCTTCTAACTTGCGACAAAAAAAAATGAAATCTGCCACGGACTCACCATGCCCCTCTCTGAATACCTTGAAGTGTCTACTTTCCAAAATAGGGTCATTTGTGGGGTGTGTTTACTGTCCTGGCATTTTGGGGGGTGCCTAATTGTAAGCACCCCTGTAAAGCCTAAAGGTGCTCATTGGACTTTGGACCCCTTAGCGCAGTTAGGCTGCAAAAAAGTGCCACACATGTGGTATTGCCGTACTCAGGAGAAGTAGTACAATGTGTTTTGAGGTGTATTTTTACACATACCCATGCTGGGTGGGAGAAATATCTCTGTAAATGACAATTTTTTGATTTTTTTTTTACACACAATTGTCCGTTTACAGAGAGATTTCTCTCACCCAGCATGGGTATGTGTAAAAATACACCCCAAAACACATTGTACTACTTCTCCCGAGTACGGCGATACCACATGTGTGGCACTTTTTTGCACCCTAACTGTGCTAAGGGGCCCAAAGTCCAATGAGTACCTTTAGGATTTCACAGGTCATCTTGCGGAATTTGATTTCCAGACTACTCCTCACGGTTTAGGGCCCCTAAAATGCCAGGGCAGTATAGGAACCCTGCAAATGACCCCATTTTAGAAAGAAGACACCCCAAGGTATTCCGTTAGGAGTATGGTGAGTTCATAGAAGATTTTATTTTTTGTCACAAGTTAGCGGAAATTGATTTTAATTGTTTTTTTTTCACAAAGTGTCACTTTCCGCTAACTTGTGACAAAAAAGAAAATCTTCTATGAACTCCCCATAGTCCTAACAGAATACCTCGGGGTGTCTTCTTTCTAAAATGGGGTCATTTGTGGGGTTCCTATACTGCCCTGGCATTTTAGGGGCCCTAAACCATGAGGAGTAGTCTGGAAATCAAATGCCGCAAAATGACCTGTGAAATCCTAAAGGTACTCATTGGACTTTGGGCCCCTTAGCATAGTTAGGGTGTAAAAAAGTGCCACACATGTGGTACCGCCGTACTCAGGAAAAGTAGTATAATGTGTTTTGTGGTGTATTTTTACACATACCCATGCTGGGTGGGAGAAATATCTCTGTAAATGACAATCTTTTGATTTTTTTTTACACACAATTGTCCATTTACAGAGATATTTCTCCCACCAAGCATGGGTATGTGTAAAAATACACCCCAAAACACATTGTACTACTTCTCCCGAGTACGGCGATACCACATGTGTGGCACTTTTTTGCACCCTAACTGCGCTAAGGGGCCCAAAGTCCAATGAGTACCTTTAGGATTTCACAGGTCATTTTTGTTTCAAGACTACTCCTCACGGTTTAGGGCCCCTAAAATGCCAGGGCAGTATAGGAACCCCACTAATGACCCCATTTTAGAAAGAAGACACCCCAAGGTATTCCGTTAGGAGTATGGTGAGTTCATAGAAGATTTTATTTTTGTCACAAGTTAGCGGAAATTGATTTTAATTGGCTTTTTTTCACAAAGTGTCATTTTCCGCTAACTTGTGACAAAAAATAAAATCTTCTATGAACTCACCATACTCCTAACGGAATACCTTTGGGTGTCTTTTTTCTAGAATGGGGTCATTTGTGGGGTTCCTATACTGCCCTGGCATTTTAGGGGCCCTAAACCGTGAGGAGTAGTCTTGAAACCAACAATGTCGCAAAATGACCTGTGAAATCCTAAAGGTACTCATTGGACTTTAGGCCCCTTAGCGCACTTAGGGTGTAAAAAAGTGCCACACATGTGGTACCGCCGTACTCAGGAAAAGTAGTATAATGTGTTTTGTGGTGTATTTTTACACATACCCATGCTGGGTGGGAGAAATATCTCTGTAAATGACAATCTTTTGATTTTTTTTACACACAATTGTCCATTTACAGAGATATTTCTCCCACCAAGCATGGGTATGTGTAAAAATACACCCCAAAACACATTATACTACTTCTCCTGGGTACGGCGATACCACATGTGTGACACTTTTTTGCAGCCTAGGTGCGCTAAGGGGCCCAACGTCCTATTCACAGGTCATTTTGAGGCATTTGTTTTGTAGACTACTCCTCACGGTTTAGGGCCCCTAAAATGCCAGGGCAGTATAGGAACCCCACAAGTGACCCCATTTTAGAAAGAAGACACCCCAAGATATTCTGTTAGGAGTATGGTGAGTTCATAGAAGATTTTATTTTTTGTCACAAGTTAGTGAAAAATGACACTTTGTGAAAAAGAACAATAAAAATCAATTTCCGCTAACTTTTGACAAAAATAAAATCTTCTATGAACTCGTCATACACCTAACAGAATACCTTGGGGTGTCTTTTTTTTCTAAAATGGGGTCACTTGTGGGGTTCCTATACAGCCCTGGCATTTTACGGGCCCAAAAACGTGAGTAGTCTGGAAACCAAATGTCTCAAAATGACTGTTCAGGGGTATAAGCATCTGAAAATGTTGATGACAGGTGGTCTATGAGGGGGCAAATTTTGTGGAACCGGTCATAAGCAGGGTGGCCTTTTAGATGACAGGTTGTATTGGGCCTGATCTGATATATAGGAGTGCTAGGGGGTGACAGGAGGTGATTGATGGGTGTCTCAGGGGGTGGTTAGAGGGGAAAATAGATGCAATCAATGCACTGGGGAGGTGATCGGAAGGGGGTCTGAGGGGGATCTGAGGGTGTGGCCGAGTGATCAGGAGCCCACACGGGGCAAATTAGGGCCTGATCTGATGGGTAGGTGTGCTAGGGTGTGACAGGAGGTGATTGATGGGTGTCGCAAGGTGTGATTAGAGGGGGGAATAGATGCAAGCAATGCACTGGCGAGGTGATCAGGGCTGGGGTCTGAGGGCGTTCTGAGGGTATGGGCGGGTGATTGAGTGCCCTACGGGCAGATAGGGGTCTAATCTGATGGGTAGCAGTGACAGGGGGTGATTGATGGGTAATTAGTGGGTGTTTGGAGGAGAGAACAGATGTAAACACTGCACTTGGGAGGTGATCTGATGTCGGATCTGCGGGCGATCTATTGGTGTGGGTGGGTGATCAGATTGCCCGCAAGGGGCAGGTTAGGGGCTGATTGATGGGTGGCAGTGACAGGGGGTGATTGATGGGTGGCAGTGACAGGGGATGATTGATGGGTGATTGACAGGTGATCAGTGGATTATTACAGGGAAGGACAGATGTAAATAATGCCCTGGCGAATTGATAAGGGGGGGTCTGAGGGCAATCTGAGCGTGTGGGTGGGTGACTGGGTGCCCGCAAGGGGCAGATTAGGGTCTGATCTGATGGGTAACAGTGACAGGTGGTGATAGGGGGTGATTGATGGGTAATTAGTGGGTGTTTAGAGGAGAGAATAGATGTAAACACTGCGCTTGGGTGGTGATCTGATGTCGGATCTGCGGGCGATCTATTGATGTGGGTGGGTGATCAGATTGCCTGCAAGGGGCAGGTTAGGGGCTGATTGATGGGTGGCAGTGACAGGGGGTGATTGATGGGTGATTGACAGGTGATTGACAGGTGATCAGGGGGGATAGATGCATACAGTACACAGGGGGGGTCTGGGGAGAATCTGAGGGGTGGGGGGGTGATCAGGAGGGGGCAGGGGGGGGGGAATAAAAAAAATAGCGTTGACAGATAGTGACAGGGAGTGATTGATGGGTGATTAGGGGGGTGATTGGGTGCAAACAGGGGTCTGGGGGGTGGGCAGGGGGGGGTCTGAGGGGTGCTGTGGGCAATCTGGGGCAGGGGGGGGGAGAAATCAGTGTGCTTGGGTGCGACATAGGGTGGCTGCAGCCTGCCCTGGTGGTCCCTTGGACACTGGGACCACCAGGGCAGGAGGCAGCCTGTATAATACACTTTGTAAACATTACAAAGTGTATTATACACTTTGTATGCGGCGATCGTCGGGATAACATCCCGCCGGCGCTTCCGTATGGCCGGTGGGATGTTGCGACGGGTGAGCGGAGACAGGCGCCGGCGGAGGATCGCGTCACGGATAACGCGATCGCTCCACCCATGCCCTTACAAGGGCCGCCGCCTCTGTGGGTGAGCTGGTCCTTGCGGGCTCCACTTCCCGGCCGCCCCTGTGCGTTAGGCGGTCGGGAAGTGGTTAAAAGGAAATCAATATGATAGTCTCCCTGGGCGTGGCCAAGATGGCAGAGTGAAAGGACGTGGATTTGGGAGCTCAGCTGCCTGGCACCTCATTTACTGATTCTTCACTCGCATTACGACACTGAACTCTACCCTGTGCACGTGCATCGTCCCTATGTCTGCACCAGACCTCTGGGAGCAAGAATCGGGCACCGCAGAGGACGCTGAAATATGACAGCCTCCATAATCCTGTCAGTTCAGGGGTACTTTAATCTAGCATATGTACAGATCTTAAATTTTGATTAAGCATTCCATGTACTGTATTTTGTATTTGAAGACTATACATAGGTTAAAGTAAATTGAACTGACATTTACTTGTTCACATAGATTGAGAAAAAAATCTATTTACTAGAAGTGGGTATTGCTTGCTCACAGATGTGTTTGTTCCTTAGGCCATGGAGCTTGCAGAGTACACAAACAGGATTACTCTGCTGGAGGAGGCCAAGAGAGCCAAAGAAAACGAAGCTGGTGAATGGCAGATGAGGGTATGTATGAATATTTTGTTATTATCCAAGAACAGGGCGTCTCTCAAACTGGTGTCCCATGCACATTGCTGTATAGAATTTATATATTGGCTGTATTGGAACTATTGACATTGTATTGTAAACATCCACTAAACTGGATCATATTTACTGACTACTTTCTTTTATTATTTTATATTACCTTTGCATGTTCCTGTGGTCAGTTCACATTGCTTTGAATTCAGCTGGGCTGTGGAATGTTTTAGAGCAGTGTTTCTCGTAGCCCTTTATTAACTAGTGCTCAGGCCAGGTACCACCAGTTGTGAGTACATGATCTTAAAGAGAACCTGAGATGGAGGGAAAGAAAAGTTACATACCTGGGGCTTCCTCCAGCCCCTTCCACACAGATTGCTCCCTCACTGCGGTCCTCCGCCTCTTGGATCTTCGAAAATTGGCCATGGAAACTTCCCCGGTCCGTGGTGCAGTGCACATGCGCCGACTGTCACTGACTGGAGGACTTTTCAGGGCCAGTTTCAGAGAATCCAGTAGTCGGAGGACGGCAGCGAGAGAGCGACAAGCCTGGAGGGGGCTGGAGGAACCCCCAGGTATGTTAAATGTTTCCCCCGTCTCAGGTACACTTTAAGTAAGTATCCCTTGATGCATGTATTTTTTGTTAGTCATACTCCTTAATTATGTATGCATGGTTTATAAACAATGCTTAATGTGTTTACTTAACTATAAAACTTATTCAGGTTTATTTCTGTATGATTTATCTTTCATTTAATCTGAAAATGTACTGAAGCAAAGGATAACGCCAGCACCACCCAGTATCTTTTTGCTCTTTTATTTTTCAAGAAAACATGTCAGCCATCATTCCAACGTTTTAGAGTGCAAAACTCCTTTGTCAAGATAAGCTGCATGTAGTATACATCAATATGAACACAATCAGCGTTTTTATATCAAACATGGATGGTCATCAGCCAACAGCACTACACAGAAGTGTTTAACCAATGACATAGGTCCGTGCTTCGCCGGACCTGATGGGAAACTGCGCTGCTGTATGTCCATTGGATACCTTTTAGAAAGCCCAGCCTCCCACACCTTTGAATCTATTGGTTGCCGCCGCGCTCAGCCGTTAGATGCCCCATCCCTCATCCCCACGTGTTACTGCCCTCCGTCCGCCCATCGTGGACCTGATGGGGAACACCGCAGGGTGACGTCAGCGGGAGCTAGATCTGCTTCCCTTTCTCTGATAATCATTATGTAGTCACTTAGTGTTTTTAAACTGTGCAGAAATGTATTTATGTAGGTGCATATTGCATGATGTATTCACCACTATGTGGTTGAATATAATTCGATCATTATCATGACCTGTATCTTTAAAAAGATGTTGGTAGCTATGACTATTACCCGTGATGTAATCCTGTACTTCTGCCCCTCTATATACTGTATTTATTGTAGTATGGTTACGCATATTAGGATATATGGTTATGTATATTAGGATGTCGCCTGCCTTTGGCTGCCGTCCAGTGTGGGCGGTTGCGGGCGGATGATGCCACTCCCGCTGACGTCACCCTGCGGTGTTCCCCATCAGATCCACGATGGGCGGACGGAGGGCGGTAACACGTGGGGATGAGGGACGGCGCATATAATGACAGATTGAAAGGTGTGGGAGGCTGGGCTTTCTAAAAGGTATTTAATGGGCATACAGCAGCGCAGTTTTCCATCAGGTCCGGCGAAGCACGGACCTATGTCATTGGTTAAACACTTCTGTGTAGCGCTATTGGCTGATGACCCTCCATGTTTGATATAAAAACGCTAATTGTGTTCATATTGATGTATACTACATGCAGCTTAGCTTGACAAAGGAGTTTTGCACTCTGAAACGTTGGAATGATGGCTGACATGTTTTCTTGAAAAATAAAAGAGCATAAAGATACTGGATGGTGCCGGCGTTATCCTTTGCTTCAAGACTTTTACCTGGGGTGCTGCCAGGTCTCGCTGTGGCACATCAGAAGTCAATCCAGAGGGTTGCTTCACTCTACCTTACAATCTGAAAATGTACTATAATGGATTGATAGTGATCAACTCATGTACCCCCTGAAACCTCATGAAATACCCCCAGGGGTACATGTACCATGTGGTGAGAACCTAGGTGTTAGAGCAGGGTTCCTCCACCCCCGGTCCACAGCCTGTGGTGGTCCATGGGCAGCTATAAGTCAGCTAGCAGGCCTGGCCTCTCTCTGTACAAAGTCTGTACAAAGTATGCTGCAGCACAGCAGGATGCTGTAAGGAGAGGACGGTGCTTGCTGCCCTACATCAATGAAATTGGAGTGAGAGCGTCCAGGCCCACCGACCAGTGAACCAACGACTGCATCGTATTGCATAGGAATGTGTAATGCCATATGTTGTTCTGCCACAATGGTTCTCAACACTACTATTGCATGTACCTCTACTATTGCATTGACCAAGCACTCCCCATTGCTGGTAACATATTCTCAACTACACCTTGATGCAATTACTGTATATTTGTTTGGAGTGCTCCATAATTGTATTGTACTATAAATTATTTTTTAAAAATCCATGATGATTTACATCAATTATACTATTTAGCTTTGTTTTTTGTTTCTCAAAACCTGCTATAAATGATTGACTCTAAGAAGTAGGTAGACGTAGCATTTCTGCAAGTTTGGACTCTGACAGGTACCATAGTCATTTGTTCCCAGTATGGCCATTATAACCCCCATCCCAACTCCTGCAACTTTCCCCCAGTGCAGCAGTTATGTACCCATCACTATTGCCACTCACTTCTAGTGCACCATTTTTGTCCCTTACCCTCAACTGCAGTTGCTGTCCTTTATTGTCCCAGCATGTTCCCCCTTGTCCTGGGGTCACTATCATGCACCCCCCCCCCCTGTCAGAAGTGCACAAGACTCTTAATTACCTGTTCTGGCACACAGAATTGTAGGACCTCAAATCGGGACAGGTAGCTATGACAGTAAGCCACTTCTCTGAACTATTTCACCAATGGGCAGGATGAGCCCTGGTGAAAGGTTGTCATGGGAATGCAATGTACCCATCACATTGCTGGGATCAATGAGTAGGTGTGATTGACAGGTGCTGCAATGTAATTTCTTACTTTTTAAAGTCAAGTAAGGTACAACATTACCTTCTTATATCAAAAGGTAGTCAGTAGTCATCATCACTCCCAGCAGGTGTGCAAAAAGACACACCCTAAAGCACCACCTCATGTCATTTTATTTTGCTCTTACGGGCCAAGAATGCATCCAGTGCCATACATAACACAGAAAAACCTTACATTGATGAATGGTGGTTAACCAAAAATATCTGTGCCCAAGTTGGAATAATTTACTCTGTGACTTATTACAGGAGTGGTTTAAACCAATGGCTCTAGATGCATATTTGGCCTACAAGGGCCAAAGAGAATGTATTGGTACATTAGGGTTTGTCCTCTTGCAAAACTGCTGGAAATGATCACTTGGAATTATCTTTTCTTTTTTTTAAGACAGCAATACCAAACTTTGCAGTGTTTTAGCAGAAGTGTTTTAGGTTCCTTCCAGCCCTCCTCAAAAATCTTGGTGTCACCAGTTCTCCATAATTAACTGGTTATTCTGTTGTGAGGTAAAATGTGACAGTTTATATTTTTAAGTTGTATACACACTCCCAATGATTGTTACTTAAAGCAATTGTTCAAGATTTTGTGTGTGACAGTTCTAAACAAGCACCATACAGACATGGTGCTCAGCTCCTGGCCAAACAATCTGTTTAGCTATACAGAACGAGCAGGAGCAGGACAAATGAAAGGCACTGGTGTCTTGATATGTTCTCACAGCAACAAAAGGGGTTACCCAAGAGGAATGTTCCCTCAGATTTCTGTAAGCCAGGCAAACAATGTCTAGGGATAGCTAAACACTCTGGTTTCTCCACCAAAACAACTACAAGCATTTTTCAGAGGAAAATGTAAAATGTGTGTGTAGTGTTACAGTTTGTCTATACTGTCCACTTTCACTCCAGGATTTTACATATCTACCTATACATATATCATATATCTACCATATATACCTAATTCTTCACTATCACTGTGATATTTTGTAGCTGTAGTTTCAAAAAAAATTGTATAATTAATAGTATGGTAACTGCAGTCCATGCTAATATAGTAAGACATATTGCTGCTTTTCCCTTGTAGTTTTGTTTTTACAATCTTGTTATAGTTTTTTGTTCATAGTGTTTGTTCTTTTATAAAGGTTCATAAGTTTGTTGGTATTTCAGTTTTATTTATATTTTTTAATTTTTTTGCCAGGCAAGGGATGCCCAGAATGACCTGATAAGAACAAAGGAAGAGTTGCATATGGTCATGAATGCCCCACCATTGCCACCCCCACCTGTGTATGAACCAGTCAAAGAGTATGTGAATGATCATGTGCAGGATGAAGGAGTAGAGTGCAGTGCAGAATTCAACTATGACAACTTCCAAGATGACCGCAAAGAAGAGCAGCGCATCACAGAAGCAGAGAAGAACGAACGTGTACAGAAGCAGCTGATGGTGAGAACGCTTTGTATCTTTACATGTATCCCATACTACAACACACTAATTACAAGCCAGCAAATGTTTCTAGACTACACTTATTGTTTTGATACAGTCAGAGCACTGAAATGTTTGGTACACAAGAAATTGAGCAAACGATTAGGCATTTGGCTGCTCTACCAACAAAGTGCCAGTACTTCAATGTGTGCACTGAAATATTATTTTCAAAACAATAATTAATTTATCAGTTTAGTAAAGGGTAGAGTTACGGTGAGATTAAGAGATAAATTAGTGTTAGGTTTGGATCCTGCTATAGCGCAAAACAGACTCTTTTTTGTCATGCACTATGAGGATTCGGAGGCGGTATGCATTAAATGCAGCCAGCACTAGGATTTTTAGCCAAAGGGTGCTCAGAGGCCGGCTGACTGTAGACTGAACTGCCCAACAAGTGCATAGTTCAGCCTTCAATGCGAGGCTGGGAGCACAGTAGGCAGTGCAGAAAACCATGCGTTTTCTGCACTGTGCGTTTTTGGATTTTTGGTGCTTTTTGTATGCGATTGCGTTATGCATTTGCATTTTTAATGTGTTTATCATTTGTTTTTCAATTTTGCGTTTTTTTATTAATCTCCCTAATCAATGGAGTTAAATACAGTAACATTTATTTTTTAAAAATGTATAAAAACCTCATGTAAAAACAGATTTCTCTGCATCGCCATTGAAATACATTATGTGCATTTTACATGCATTTTTAAAAACTATGCAGCTTATATGCATTTTTACATGTGGCACATAGACTTTCATTAGACTTTTCATTTAGCTGAAAAAATGCTAGTGTTTTCCACAACGCTAGCGTTTCTGCCTAGTGTGTTCCTAGCCTGAAAGAGGTGCTACAATGCACCCAAAAGTACGCGTTAGTGGTTCAATGCGTAAAAATGTACGCATTGAACCAGTAACGCATAAAAATGTATGTTAATGTTCCTGCACTAGCGGGAATGCGTAAAAATGCACGCAATGCGGCTCGCCAACCTCCGAGGTCGGCAAGCTGCCAGCGGGGACTGGAGCAGCAGTGAGTGACTACGAGGGCACAGGATGGCTGCATGGGGCTGGTAGAAGCCCCAGGTAAGTAAAACTCTTTTTTTTATTTTGCTTGGACCTTCCCTTTATAGGTGGGTACACACGTCAGATCAAAGTCTTTGGAAAATGAAAGATCACAGACCAATTTTACCCCCATCCATGTAGTATGAGAGCCATACTCTACACAGTCTATTCTATGGAGCTGAACTCCCCATCAGACAGAAATCTTTGCAAGATGCTACACACAAAGATGCTGTACACATGCAACAGATCAGTAACTGCAAAAGATCAGTTCCTGCAAAAGATCCGTTCCTGCAAAATGCATTCAAAGCCTATGATATCTGCAGATCTCATACACACCGTGTTTAATGGACCATCATCTGCAGATCAGACAATTATCTGCAGATCTGAAGATCCAACCTGGTGGATCTGATCTGCAGATAATTGTCCGTTAAACAAGGTGTGTATGAGATCTGCAGATATCATAGACTTTGAATGCATTTTGCAGGAACGGATCTTTTGCAGGAACTGATCTTTTGCAGATACTGATCTGTTGCATGTGTATAGCATCTTTGTGTTCAGCATCTTGCAAAGATTTTTATCTGATGGGGAGTTCAGCTCCATAGAATAGACTGTGTAGAGTATGGCTTTCATACTACATGGATGGGGGTAAAATTGGTCTGTGATCTTTCATTTTCCAAAGACTTTTATCTGACGTGTGTACCCACCTTAAGTCCTAAAGGGACTCATTTTTCTTGCAAAACATTTGATAGAGCCTATCTTCTGTGTATACCTTATTACATGTCAAATAAGTGACACGTGTCTTAACGTGACCATTAATAGTACAATTTTGTATTCCAATTGAATTTCTAATCCAATAATTGTCGAAAAGATGAAATTAAATCAATCTGCAGAATTTATCGACCATTGGCAGGGAAACCCACAATATAAACATTTGTTGATTATTGGCAACATTACTACACACTAATTTAAGCCAATCTGATCGCTATTATTGGTTTGGAAAGTCAATTCCTAAGAAAATTGTACCGTTATTGGGCACCTTAAGTCACCTCATGTCTTCAGAGAAAATAATTATCTGCAATGCCATCTAGATTCCCTTTGTGTCTTCCGCTTCATGTGCCCAGGCCAGGCAAATCCTGAGCATTCTCACTACAGGCCATACACAGGCTCTTGCACAATGATCTCCCACAATCCTCTGCGCACTTGTTAAGGAGATAAGTCTGAGGCCCTTTTTTCAAGGAGGCAGAACAATGACCGGGCAGCATAGAAATACAGGACACAGGTATAGATTATAAAAAAAGAAATTAAACACTGCAACTTCAGTGCAGGGATACACTGTAGTATTTAAAAGTACTCCTCAGATAGCAGTAATAAGTAGTTCCCCTACAGATAGTGGGATTAGTATCAGGTAGCCTTCCTTGGATAGCAGTATTAGGTAGCCCCTTTAAGGTGCAGAATTAGGCAGGGCTCCTCAGAGAGTGGGATTAGATGCATCTTCCCACCATTTCAGAGTAAGCACAGTAGAGTATATCTGTACCACTGCCATGATCCCTTCCCCAGGGCCTCTAGCTGCTGCTCCCTGTTTGTTCCAGCCACCATGTACAATCTGACATACATGTTGGCCGATCAGGGGCGGAGAGGTGAGGCTGTAGTGTGAGAGCCATGGAAACAGGACACTGAAGGGGAGGAAGGAGGGTTACACTGGTGGGCAGGTGAGTCAGCATGCTAAGCTGCCAACTCTGCATTTGAGCCCCAACACAGGCCTAGTCCCTGCTACAACTGCTGTGACCCCTGTTCCTACACCCCTGCATTGTACCCTAGTTCTCCTTTAAATATGAAAACATTTTGTATCCAGTGACCACCAATATTCTGGTTATATTTCTCAGTTGAACCAAATATTCTTTCTTTGACAGGCTTTGACGAGTGAGCTATCTCAAGCACGGGATGATACCAAGAAGACTCACAATGACTTGCTGCACACAGAGAACTTGCGAGTGGGCCGTGACAAGTACAAGACCCTACGGCAAATCCGACAGGGCAACACCAAACAGAGAATCGATGAATTTGAAGCAATGTAATGGACGTCCAACATCAATGGCAACATTCCATCTCCTTCAAAAAATGTTGAAAGTCTCTTTGCGAAATAATAATGTATAGTTGACCTTAATGGCAGCAAACACAGCTTGAAAATATTGTATATTCTCCACTTTCTGATATTTAGAGCGCTACAGGCAGATAGCATTGTAGCAAAGAGAAGACGTTTGCTATAATGGGGGCCAAAATGCATTACGGTTGCCACAAACAGCCGCAGCTCATTTTTGCACCATGCAATTATTTAAGTATTTAGTTTATTTGAGATTATGTTTATCAGACTTAATCATTAACAGTTGAAATTACAGTGCCAAACGGCTCTCTGTCCTTTTACTGGGGACAAAAAGGAAAACAAATATACATATATATTTTTAAGGCTTGATTTTGATTTGATACGGTCACCTGTTTGGCTAGAGATTGTATACACTGATGCAGATGGGTCATTTTGTTTTTATTTTATTTTTTTTCACTGTAAATCGCATTGGTGTATGCCTCTGATTAAAGATTTCCTGGGTAAATACCGTGCCATATATTCTGTGTGCAATTTTTCTCTGTAGATGAAACAATATGTATTTCATGTTTATGGCTAACACATAAGCCAGATCAAATCTTCAAGTGTTAAGACGTTTAAAAACAATAAAGTGGTGTTGATTAGTTTGTTAATAAGGCATTGTGGAATAATTAAGCTTTCACACGTTTGTATTGTGAGCGTAGTTGTATATGTTCCAAAAATTGCAGCAGCTACCGTATCTGCTTTTCTACTGCATGACAGTTAAAGTGGACCCAAATTAAAAATACAGGATTTCAGAAATAAAATCTATTTTCTAAGTTATAATAATAAATAGCAGCCTTTTTTCAGCTGCATGATGACAAATATAAAATATTTTACATTTATTGGAGGAACCCCTCCCTTCCTTTCAAATTGCCGGGACAAAATCCGGCAAACTGGTGAAGTAGGTGGTGTCCGGCAATGGAGCAATTGCTAATGGCTGCCACCTGTATAAATCATCTAGTTATGAAAAGAGAAGGGTGAAAAGCATGCACTGAAATGCTCATAGGCTTGAAGGAGTGTTTATTTATCTTTGTATGTGTCAGAGTGGTGCAACTAAATATTTTTAATTAAAAAAAATGTTTGGTTTGGGTCCGCATTAAGTAAAGCTGGGAAATTGTGTTTGATATCTGTAGGTGGAAATCTAGTTGTCCCTCTGACTGAGTGGAATGTACAGACATGTTAAACCATTTCACTTGTTTAAATAACAGGTACTTAAGGCAGATTTGTGAACCAAAACATTATTTTTAGGCTCCTTTTACACTGATGGCTGCCAGCTTTGGCTTCCATGTCATACAGCCGAATGGCAGTGTTTATAAGGCCACGCTTGTCAGCATTTGACATGTGGTAGTGTTACCTTGTGGCAAAACCCTGTGACTTGTCATCCCTGGGCACAGTTGTGGCCACACTCTCATGTGACTCAATGGGGGGAGTCTGCCTTTCTAACGCCATATACTGACAGCTAGCAAGCATCTAGCCAGTGCATTGTAGCAGCTGACAGGCAGAGAATTCAGATTATTGACAACCTTTTTATGTCAAACTAGTGTGCCCTTTCTTAGATATAAGAGTTTAATGTGTAAAAGAGTTCCATTGTCCCTAAAAATGTGCTAAAACATATTTCAGTGCTGCACAAATGTTTTATAATGTAATATTATCAAAAATAAGCTCTCTTTTGGAGCTATAAATTACCTAAACTGACAAGCTCAAGTTGTATTAATTTTTTAGTTCGGAATCTGTATTCTGTGTTGTACTAGTTTTCACAACACAACAGATAGCCCACATTTTCTGTTCCTTCCTGCAGGGGTAATCAACTGCTAAGGTCAGGAACAATTGGTGCTTGTTTTCCAATCCTGTCATGCCTGGTATACACCATACAATTTCCCCATCAGATAGACCGGTCAAATTGATAATTTCTGACAGGTCCGATCTGATTTCTAATCGTTTTTTTCCAATTTCTTCTATACAAAATTAATCCGAAAAAAGATGATTGGAAATCAAATTTGCCCTGTCAGAAATAATCTATTCGACCGGTCTATCTGACGGGAAATTGCATTGTGTGTACCAAGCATTAGTGATCGTCAGGTAGCTCCTAGAGATGGCCCGAACGGTTCGACCGTGAACAGATTTGCGCGAACTTCATTGTTTCGCGGTGAACCGCAAACTATATGCGAGTTCGACCCGCCCCACTATACTACATCATTAGGCTCAACTTTGACCCTCTACCTCACAGTCAGCAGACACATGGTAGCCAATCAGGCTACACTCCCTCTTGGTGCCCCCCCCCCCCTTACAAAAGGCAGGCAGTGTCAGCTATTCCCCTCACTCGTGTGGCTGCAGTAATTAGAGAAGGGAGAGTTGCTTCAGAGACATAGGGAAAGCTTAGTTAATCTCTTGTTAGCTTGTTCCTTGCTGATACTTATTGCTAAAAAGCACCCCTCAACAGCTCTTTTGAGAGCTAATGTTGTTCTTGTGATCTATTTTTTTTTGTGTGTGTGTCCCACTGACACTTGCATATATAGCCTTGCCAGTCAGTCGCAGCTGGCCCTTGTCCCCTTGCGAATTCCTACTGTGCCACTGCCAGACTCAGCACATTCAGTGCCTACCTTTTCACTGCATGTGTGTGACAGGCAGCTGCACATTTGTAATACCAATCACTGCCTACCTGTTCATGTTTACTGCACCTGCGTGACAGAAGCACGCAGTGTTATATACCATTCACTGCACCTGTTTACGGTACCTGTGTGTGTGACAGCTGCACATTGTATTGATACCAGTCACTGCACCTGTGTGACTGCACATTGTATTAGTCAAGGCAGTGCATACCTTTCACTTCATCCCCCCAATATGGGCAAAACAGGCAGAGGCAGGCCAACCGGCAGGTCTGTTCGAGGTCGTGCTGTCGTGACTTCGTGCGGCCCTGGACCAAAGTACAGTGTTCAGAAGGCACGTGTCATCAACCCCCAAGATTGTCAGGACGTAGTTGACTATTTAACACAGAACACCTCATCTTCCTCAGCTTTCGCACGGATCCTCCTCCTGCTCTGATTCTGGCACCCCACTTAACAATCAGTCGGCCGCCACCACCAAAGTGCCATCACCCCAGGGCTCAGCGGTGTGGACATTTTTTTGTGTGTCTGCCTCAGATGAGAGCAATGCCATCTGTACTCTCTGCCACCAAAAATTGAGCCGTGGAAAGACCAAGACCCGCGTAGGGACAACTTCCTTACAAAGGCACATGATGACAAAGCACAAACTGCAATGGGATGACCACCTGAGGAAAAGCAACACATAAAAGCAGTCACACACCGCAGTGGAAGATACCAGGCCGCAATTATTTCTCAAAAAAGGTGATACCCAAACTGTACCGTGATGTTGAAAGGCAAGTGGTGTCATCTGTGGCACACAGCGTTGGGTCAAGGGTCCACCTGACCACGTGGTCTGCAATGCACGGTCAGGCCTGCCCGAAGACTAAGTCAGTCCCCACACACAGCATCTCTGCCTGCACGCCGTGTGACTGCCTGCCCCAAGACTAAGGCGGTCCCCAGTCCCCACACAGCATCTCTGCCTGCAGGCGGCCGCTTGACTGCCTTCTCCACCACCACCAACAGGGTCCAGGACTCCAGGTAGATTCCTGAATTTTTAAGGCGGCTGCTATAATAATTTTTCTGGTGCGTGTACATGCCTGCCTAATTCTTCTGGCTGCAACAACAAAACAAAAGGCATGTACATGTGTCAATTCCCCTTCGTGATCGTTACCTTGCCGCGGTGAAGGGGCTTGCGTATCACAATGAAGAAATGACCGAAGGCTATACGAGTGTGTCGGGGGGGGGGGGGGGGGCACACCCAAGATAATAAGGTCATTGCTTCATTGTGGACAGACCAAATTCGATCAGCTGGACAGTCACTGTTGTTCTATCATTGAGCTACCACAGCCTGGCGACAATATGGGCTTGAAAACCGCCATGGCCTGCACTCTCGCCATGGTGCGCACCAGTCCAGCACGGCAGTCACTACACAAACAGCTGTTTGCGGCGCATTACACAGTGAGTTTGGTCTGTCAGTGTGAAGCAGTACACTAATTACACTACCTGATTAATGTAAGCACATGCAAGATGTTTTAACCACTTGAGGACCCACCCTTTACCCCCCCTTAAGGACCAGCGCTGTTTGTTGTGATCTGTGCTGGGTGGGCTCTGCAGCCCCCAGCACAGATCAGGGTGCACGCAGAGCGATCAGATCGCCTACCTTTTTTCCCCCCTATGGGGATGATGTGCAGGGGGGGTCTGATCGCTCCTGCCTGCAGGCATGTTGCGGGGGGGGCACCTCAAAGCCCCCCTCCGCGGCGACATTCTCCCCCTCCCTCTCCTACCTTTCCCCCCGGTGATCCGGGCTGCACAGGACGCTATCCGTCCTGTGCAGCCAGTGACAGGACGTCCCCTGTCACATGGCGGCGATCCCCGGCCGCTGATTGGCCGGGGATCGCCGATCTGCCTTACGGCGCTGCTGCGCAGCAGCGCCGTACAATGTAAACAAAGCGGATTATTTCCGCTTGTGTTTACATTTAGCCTGCGAGCCGCCATCGGCGGCCCGCAGGCTATTCACGGAGCCTCCCGCCGTGAATTGACAGGAAGCAGCCGCTCGCGCGAGCGGCTCCCTCCTGATTAATCAGCCTGCAGCTGGCGACGCAGAACTGCGTTGCTGGTCCTGCAGCTGCCACTTTGCCGACGCACGGTATAAGCGTGCGGTCGGCAAGTGGTTAAAGCACTTTAGGCCTCCAATTTGCAATAAAATATGTTTTCTGCCCTTAAACCCTGCTATGCGTAAAATCCAGATTTTTTTCCCCGGGACTTTTGGCATGTATCCCACTCTGCCATGCCCCCTCCAGGTGTGTTAGTCCCCTTGAAACATCTTTTCCATCACTTTTGTGGCCAGCATAAATGTTTGTAGTTTTCAAAGTTCGCCTCCCCATTGAAGTCTAATAGCGGTTTGCAAGTTCGCGCGAACCCGAACTTTTGCGGAAGTTCGCTTTCGGGGTTCGCGAACCGAAAATCGGAGGTTCAAGCCATCTCTAGCAGCTCCACACAACAATGTACATGAATTTATGTGCAATCCTTTGCCCACAACTTGATTTGTACAGTATTATACACAGCCAGGGTTGTTGCTAGCCTTTTTGTCACTCCAGGCAAGAAGTCACCACCCAACCCCCCCCCCCCCCCCCCCCCAAAAAAAGCCCCCACACACTAGAGAATATGAAGCATGTGCCATATAGGGTGGATGCATACAGAGAGTCCCTAAGATACAAACAACCCGGCGATCATGTCGCATTTTGTTGCACACCCCTTCCTGCACTACCCCAGCTTAGTGTGTAAATGCAGAGTATAGTGCAGCAGGAGCTGTGCTCTCACCTCTATGCTGGAGTCCAGTGCTCTGCTTCCGCCTTTCAGCTCATCACTTGCCCTAGTGCCCAGCATCTCCTACCGCATGATTACACGCTACATGAGGAGAGCCAGCACTAGAGGGAGCAGAAAACAGACAGGGCGGTCACACAGGCACAGCACTGGACTCCAGAAGGGAGGTTAGAGCACAGCTTCTACTGTGCTATGCTCTGCCTTTACACACTGGAATGGGGGGAGCGCAGGAGGGACGGAACAGATAGTGGGAAGGGGACAGAGGTAGGCACAAAGGGGGACAGAGGTATGCACACAGAGCCGGATCATCCACAAGGCAACTTAGGCAGGTACCTAGGGCCTGGAGAGACGCTAGGGGCCGGTTTATGTTAACCCTCAACAAATCTTGACAAAAAAAACTAGGTGGCCATCAAGTGTGGGCCCAAAATCGTTGCTTGCTTAGGGCGCCATTTCACTTTAATCCATCTCTGGACACACGGGGGCAGAGGTGGCACAGGGGGACTGAAGGAGGCACAAGGAGACAGAAGGAGGCACAAAGGGAGAGAGAAGGCGGTACAAACACTCTTGGGGGCGTGGCTTCATTCGAGAGGCATGGCTTAGTGCAGGGGGCGGTGCTTAATCAGGGGCATGGCGCCCCCCAGGACCAATGGCACTCCAGGCAGTGCACAGTTGAAGGTAAAGAGGCGCCCTGGTTGAAATAAAAGCATCTAAAAACAGCTTAAAATCGAGGAAATAATATGAGGTGGCTTACCTCAATAACGAAATCCTTGTATATGACAAAAGATTTTTATTTAGCACAGGCAACGCGTTTCGCGGGTCCAAGCCCGCTTCAACAGGCCAATAAAAGTGCCAAATGAACAAGTCGATATGGCATTATGCTTTGTGAGGGTGATATTTGCTTTTAGTAATTATGCTATTATCTGTGCATTTTAAAGGGAAAAATGAGAAAAAAAAGAAAAAATACACTATTTCTCCATTTCCATGCACTATAGTTTTCAAATAAACAATGTTACCATAGGTAAAACCCACACATTGTATTTGCTAATTTGTCCTGGTTATCTCAACATTTAAATAATGTTCCTAGTACAATGTATGGCGATAATATATTAGTTTCTGGTTTGTGTTTTTTGTTTTCTCATTGTACTCTATCAGTAATTAAAAGCCCTTATCTTCATGATTAACAGTAATACACTCTCATGGCATACATATTTTAAAAGCTAAGTCCCTAGGGTAACTATGTATTCTCTTTTCAATGCTGTCACTTTTGTTTTGTTTTTACAAGTATTTATTTAGGGGTATAGAGTACATGACAATAACAGTTTTATTGCTTTTCATTCCGTTTTCTGGTAAAAAAAATCACATGACTTAGCCCTCAGTTGTCAAACAACACAAAATCTATTCTCTCACTTGTCACGGTTAAAATGATACCCTATATACATAATCAGATAGCTTATTGGGCATACAGCACACTGTTTACCACAAGTACGCCTATCTACTCCCCTGAGCTTCAAGTAAAGTTTTGTGGGGAGTAGATAAGCGTAGCAAGGGAGGTGAAGTGGTTAAAAAAAAAGGAAACAAATATTTATAAATAAACAAAACATCCAAGGAGAGATCAGAGCCCACCCACAAAAAGCTCTGTTGGTGGGCAGAAAAGGAGGTGGGGGGATCACTTGTGTGCTGAGTTGTACAGCCCTACAGCGAGGCCTTAAAGCTGCAGTGGCCTAATTAGCAAAAAATGGCCTGGTCTTTATGGGGGTTTAAGCCCAGGGTCCTTAAAGGGAACCAGAGATGAAGCACCCTCATGTATTTTACCATATAGATCAGTGGAAACATTAGAGAAAACACCTACCATGCTTTCTGTTTCATTCTGCACTGCACAGCTTGTTTCTTACAGACCTGATAAAATCCCAGACTGAGCATTCAGTCTGGCTTTGCTCAGGAATTCTTATAGCTCAGGCTGTGTTCTCTCATGTCTTTTCAAGCCCAAGCCCGCAACCTGCTGGCTCTGCTCAGCAATCATTATAGCTGAGTCATTATAGCAAAGCCAGCCTGAATGCTCAGTCGGGGATTTTATCAGGTCTGTAAGAAACAAGCAGTCCAGTGCAGAATGAAACAGAAAGCATGGTAGGTGTTTTCTCTAATGTTCCCACTGATATATATGGTAAAATAGATGAGGGTGCTTCATCTCTGGTCCCTTTAAGTGGTTAATGAAGCTTCTTTGAGCCATACTAACCCTCAGAAATCTTACAATACTGCTGAAAGTTCCAAAATTAAGTAATTAGGTGAAAAAAGAGGCCCTATTAAAACAACCTAAGCGCCATAGCAAAATTATCGGGGGACTCTCACCTGAGTGATTAAACCCTTGTGGTCACCCTACTGAAATTGTCAGCTTGTTAAAGTCAATGGGAACCATGCTGAAAAAAAAAGCCAGATACCTTCCCAAGGTTAGGGAAGGCTCTGGGTCCTAATGAGCTTCCTCTCCTCTCCCAGTGCCCATTCCAGCGCAGGATCCCCCGTAGCAGCATTCGACCAATTGAGTCAAATGCTGCTGTCTCCACCGCCGAAGGGAGGGTTCGGGAGCCTGAGTGCTCACTCACGTGTGCGCATTGTGGAGCAGTCTGTCTTCGGGAGGACTCGGCTCTCGAAGTCCCACTCAGTGGGGGATTTAAACATGGGAGCCAGTGCTGCACTGAGGGCCCCCGGGAGAGGAAAGGCTCATTAGGACCCAGAGCCTTCCCTCTCCTAAGGTAAGTATTTGGTTTCTTTAAAAAAAAAAACATTAGATTTAAGGTGCATCATGGCCCGCTATCAGCCTCTCCAGTCAGCAGGACTTGTTGTATGGTGTCCAGTATTACTGTTACCTACAGTTGTGCAGAAGGGAAGAGTAGAAGCATGCGAGTTGCTGCTTGCTTCTTTTGCAGTCCTCCAGTTAGCAGGTGCTTGCCTGCATGTTTTTCGGTTCCCTGTATTACTCTATTCCAAAGTTATGCAGGTGTGTTGCCAGGGCCGAGGCAGAGGCAGGAGAGGCTTCAGCCTCAGGGCGCAGTGTAGGAGGGGGCGCACAATTCACTCAGCTGTCATTCCCCATTGTGCTTGAAGCAGAAAGAAATAAGAAAAGGGGATACATGGCAATGACTGCAAGCCAGATAACTAAAGATTAAGGGGTTGGGGGCACTGGGGCACCTCTTAGCCCAATAGCAATCAGTGTGTGATGGTTGGGGTGGGAGGGATGGAGGGGCGCATTTTGGTGTATCAGCCTTGGGTGCTGAAGGGCCTTGTCCCGGCTCTGTGTGTTGCTGCCATCTAGTGGTGCCTTTTTGTCTGAAGCCGCCAGAGATCACTTGCATGAGATCTGAGATGTAAACACATGAATAAGTACATCTCTCAGCATGCATTGCGGCAACCATGGAAGTTGCATATCGTGGCATGCACTAGCGGTCGGGGACGTTCTCAACATTATGGCCACTTCAAACCTCAGTGTCTGCAGCACTGACAGCAGGAAAATGGATGCCCTAGTATAGACAGTGGAGCTACAGAGCAGCCCCCATAGGTAAGTATATCACTGCTGCCCCCCACAAAGCACGCATAGGAGGTGCTCAGTTCACTTAAGGAGTTTGAACTTGAATCAGTGCAGGCCATGGCGGTTTTCAAGCCCATATGGTCGCTGAGCTGTGGTAGCTCAATGATAGAACAACAGTGACTGTCCAGCTGATCGAATTTGGTCTGTCCACAATGAAGCAATTACCTTATTATCTTGGGCCCCCCCCCCCCCGACACACTCATATAGCCGGCGGTCATTGCTTCATTGTGATACGCAAGCCCCTTTACTGCGGCAAGGTGATGATCACGAAGTGGAATTGACACATGTACATGCCTTTTGTTTTGTTATTGCATCCGCAGTTCAGCCAGAAAAATTAGGCAGGCATGTACACGCACCAGAAAAATTATTATAGCAGCCGCTGCTAGCAGCGGCCTTAAAAATTCAGGAATCCATCTGGAGTTCTGGACCCTGTTGGTGGTGGCGGAGAAGGCAGTCAAGCGGCCTGAAGGCAGAGATGCTGTGTGGGGATTGGGGACCGCCTTAGTCTTGGGGCAGGCAGTCACACGGCGTGCAGGCAGAGATGCTGTGTGTGGGGACTGACTTAGTCTTCGGGCAGGCCTGACCGTGCTTTGCAGACAATGTGGTCAGATGGACCCTTGACCCAATGCTGAGCGCTAGAGATGACACCACTTGCCTTTCAACATCACGGTACAGTTTGGGTATCACCTTTTTTGAGAAATAATTGCGGCCTGGTATCTTCCACTGTGGTGTGTGGCTTTGCTTTTGTGTGCTACTTTTCCTCAGGTGGTCATCCCATTGCAGTTTGTGCTTTGTCATCATGTGTCTTCGTAAGGAAGTTGTCCCTACGCGGGTCTTGGTCTTTCCACGGCTCAATTTTTGGTGGCAGAGAGTACAGATGGCACTGCTCTCATCTGAGGCAGACACACAGAATATTTTCTACACCGCTGAGCCCTAGGGTGATGGCACTTTGGTGGTGATGGCCGACAGAGTGTTAAGTGGGGAGCCAGAATCAGAGCAGGAGGAGGAAGATATGTCACGGTTCCGTGCGGAAGCTGAGGAAGATGAGGTGTTCTGTGTTAAATAGTCAACTACGTCCTGACAATCTTGGGAATTGATGGCACGCGCCTTCTGAACACTGTACTTTGGTCCAGGGCTGCACGAAATTACTACAGCACGACCTCGAACAGACCTCCTGGGTGGCTTGCCTCTGCCTGTTTTGGCCATATTGGGGGGGATGAAGTGAAAGGTATGCACTGACTTGACTAATACAATGTGCAGTCCCACAGGTGCAGTGAACAGGTATGCAGTGACTGGTATTAATACAATGTGCAGCTGTCACACACATAGGTACCGTGAACAGGTGCAGTGACTGGTATATAACAATGCATGCTTCTGTCACGCAGGTGCAGTAAACATGATCAGGTATGCAGTGATTGGTATTACAAATGTGCAGCTGCCTGTCACACGCGTGCAGTGAAAAGGTAGACATTGAATGTGCTGGGCCTGGCAGTGGCACAGTAGGAATTAGCAAGGGGCCAAGGGCCAGCTGCGACTGACTGGCAGGGCTATATATGCAAGTGTCAGTGGGACACACACAAAAAAATAGATCACAAGAACAACATTAGCTCTCAAAAGAGCTGTTGAGGGGTGCTTTTTAGCAATAAGTATCAGCAAGGAGCAAGCTAACAAGAGCCTAACTAAGCATTCCCTATGTCTCTCCAGCAACTCTCCCTTCTCTAATTACTGCAGCCACACAAGTGCGGGAAATGGCCGACGCTGCCTGCCTTTTATAAGGGGGGGGGGGGGCTCCAGGAGGGAGTATAGCCTGATTGGCTACCATGTGTCTGCTGACTGTGATGTAGAGGGTCAAAGTTGAGCCTAATGATGTAGTATAGGGGGCAGGTCGAACTCGCATATAGTTCGTGGTTAACGGCGAACGCGAACCACCGAAGTGATTAGGTTCACGGGCGAACCATTCGGGCCATCTCTAGTGCTCTTTTGTGATATCAATATAAACTATTGTTTATCAGTCTCAGTAACCTGCAGAGGGGATAAGGAGCACTGTGACTATGACTGCAATTTCATCTTGAAATAATTGAAAAATAGCAAATCAAAACACCATACAACAGCAGTCTCATATGCATATCTTGCCAGACAGTTTAAGGGAAATAGACTGCACTGTTTGTCACTAAACAAGATAAATGGTATAATCCCAAACACCTACTTTATAGTTGCAAATACCGGTATTTACATTTTTTTTTTACTACTATTAGCAGTAATAGAATGTATTAGTACATTTCTGTCACCAATAATGGACTATCTAGATGCATGTTATGGTTTTCATTTTGCCTGATTGGAATAAAGTGAAAACAAACCAGTCGTATGGTTGTTCTGGCTTGTAGCTAATGTTTGGTTTAGTTATGGAGCAGTTTGTCACGCTGGCAGCCTGTGAGGCTGTGACTTGCATTATTAATGGCGGATGCCTTTTGTTGTCTATCTTGTCTCCATTACGTGCAACATGTTCCCTAAGTGGCCAGGCATGGCCTGCAGGCAGCTTCTCTGTAGACTGTGCAAGTTGAGAATCATTCTGTATGCTTCTGTTCTAATCTCAGTGAAATGTAGGACTTACTTAGCTAAAATCATTTATAAAAGAAACTGAACACCTTTGTCAGATCATGTTTAGGGCCAAAATGGTTTTTAGATTTTGAATGACATTTTAAGTGGCCTCTTGTGTGAGAGTACTAGACTAGATCTGAAGGAGGCAATTACACTAGTTTTTCAGGGAATATTAAACGCCAGGTTTACTAAAACATATCCAGAGAAAGGCAGCAAGTTCAGCTTAAGTGTTTTGAGCATCTCAAATTACCTGTAACTACCTGCTTTGATTGCGGTGCAGTAGATTTGGTATCAGAGCTAGAGCTTAAGGGTCAGGCAAAGATGAAGAGAGGTGAGTATGTGGTAGGTATAGGTGTCCATTAGGGGGGTTCTGGGATAGGGTAGTGAGAGGTTAGCTTTATTAGTTAGGGCTCGTAGGCTAAAGTGTAGGCATCAGGAAGGTTTTTGTTGGTGGGAGGTTCCGGTGTTAGAAGGAGGTTTTTTGTGGGAAAAGGTAGCATTAAGTGTGTAGAAGCAAGCCTGAATTAAGGAAAAGCCCACTACTGAAGACTTGAAGCATTTACAGCTGTGGTGAAGCTTACTTCTGTGTACTGTATGCTTCACCTTATGCATCATGTGCAATGCGACAACACCATTGTAATCCTGATTTTCAGCATGCACAACGCAATGTGTATAGTGTGAAAGTACCCTAAGGCTGGAGATTCCCAAAGTGCTAGGCTAATGCAAGCCTATGGCGGAGATTCCACAGGAGCAGTTGCAGTGCCTGTATCATTTTTGGAGCAATTTCATTCAGGGATTGCAGGGACCAAAATCAAATTCCCTGAAATCCCAGAGCTACAACTTCTTCATGCACAAAAGCTGGACCCGTCCCACACAAACTCTGGACCCGTCCCCCAGCGCTCACTCCTCAAAAGTTAACAGTCCCAATTAGTGCCTATAACCAGCAGTCCCATAAAATCTTCAACAGTTGAATCCAATCACAAGTAATGCAAAATACTCTCACCGACGTTAGTGGCTGATTTAATTACAGATCCTGGGCGGAACTTCAGGCGGCAGATGGGAAGACGCTGAGCGGCGGTGAGGACGTCCAGGACTTGGGTGATATGTGCATTTGTTTTTTTGCTTTGTGAGTGCAATTTTATGGTCTATTTTATAAGAATAAACACAGAGTTATGCTATGGGAGCCATCTGTTTTTTTTTATAGCCAACAAAGTCTGAAGACTGTGAAAGTGTTTGCATATGATCAAAACGCTGAACGCTGGTCTGGTCAGGTCAGCAAACTGTTGGGGTGAGCTTGCATGTTTACCACAGTAGTGCTGGTGATCACTGCGGAGGGGTGCACTCACTTCTGAAAAGGGATGTGGAGGTGTACACACTCTCACAGTTCTAGTGAATGGTGATTTGGACATAGTGTTTGAAATGGATTACGCTATGTTTTGTCCTGTTTTCTTTTGAGGAAATATATGAGCGGAAACCTGAATGCTGGGATCCAAGAAGGATCACAATAAGCCTGTTATGCTGATCTGTGGTTAAATCAGCGATTTAATCTGGTGAGCCTGTATTCTATCTGTTGTTCAAAGCACGGTGTGCGTAATACACACGGAGAGTTGCACAAGGAAGGTGTTGGTGAAAGGGATGTATTCTGTAGGGAAGACTGGATTACGCTATGTTGTGTTCTATTTTTTCCTTTTGAGTTATATACAGGAAGAAGGGAGATCGTTGGAGGGAAATTCATCTAAGAATACCCGTTTTGCTGATCTGAAAATCTGTTAAATGAGCCACTAACATCGGTGAGAGTATTTTGCATTACTTGTAACTGGATTCAACAGTTGAAGATTTTGTGGGAGTGCGGGTTGCAGGCACTAATTGTGACTGTTAACTTTTGAGGACTATTGTATATATGATTGCTGAGGGAGGTCACACCCTCTAATCTGTATAGCGATCTGCCCAATAGTAAATAGATAAGCATTATATACAATCAATTGGGAGGAGCTCTCATACACATGTTCCAACATGCATTACCGGTCTACACTCAGACCCCAAATCAGGGATCTGATATGACAGCCCATGTAGCAATGTTGGTAATAATTTGGCTTGGAAGTGGCAATAGGACTATGGTTGGATCTCACCAAAAGCCAGGCCACATGATAGCTTGGTGTCTCCTGACCTATCAATCCCCACCACAGATGTCATTCTAGGCAACTGGCTGGTTTGCTTATCTAGAAATCAGCCCTGCATGCGCAGGTTGACACTAATGGGAGTGTAATTGGCACAAGCCTTGCACAAATCAGTAAAAATTAAGCTGTTACACAGATTGTGTTTTATGTTGCATCTGTTTAGTCATAGATTTAATGTTCTTGCAGTAATATATAAACAGCAATTAGACAGTTGGTACAATGGTAATATCTGCACAATATTAGACTTGTGGACATTGTCAGCTCTGTAAATGATTGAACAGACTTATATTGAATGTGCCTGCTGAATTTTATAAACCGACACATATAAAGGTATACATACTAAATGCATAAAGAAAGCATGAAACCTGTATGCATATCATTAGCTATTGAGAACATCGCATGAATATGTATGCACTGAAATTTGGTATAAAATAAATGTGCATAGACCTACAGAGTAGCATCCTCATATAAAGAGTCAATGTGGAATGTAAGAATATACAATAAGTGCTCACTGTTTCCCAGAAAAACCTGGGGGGGGGGGATTTCTGTATACAGCATGGGCAGAGGCTGTTACACAGCTCTTCATGTAGAGATCATTTATATATTTATTTATTTACACTTGCGTATATGCCTGCTCTGTCAAATGACATATGATATGTAGGATGTCATAGTATATGTACTCCACTATTAAAAGTCTAATTATCAGACCTGTGAAGACAGTGGATCTAATAAGTCAAACAATATTAATACTGTACAAAGTCTGCATAAATCGTGGAGATTCTAGGAAAAGACTATCAGTACAAGACTTAAGGTACGCAAACACAATGTACTACTAGATTTGATTCTGGATTCAGTGTAAACATCGAATCTAATGAAAATCTACTAAAATTATGGCATTTGAAATTGAGATTACAATTTGAATTTTCAATAAGATTTTGATTGGACAGGCCCATTCTTTGCCCCGGAGTGCAGAGGAACTGCAAGCAGAAGCATCACTGGAGTAATGACTGCATAGCTTTGTATGTTCCACAGTACAAAGCTAGCATGTCTGGCACTCTGATCAATATTAGTAGGGCGGGATTTGCACCTTAGGAGCTTGGAGACACAGATGTTCTAGCGCACTAAAGTTTGCTCCTCAACACAGGCTACTCCCCCAATTCCCATCCATTTTCTCCTTATATCCATTAAATGAAAACTAGTATGATGGAAAAAAGGAGACTTACATACCTGGGGCTTTCTTCAGTCCTCCAAAGTCTATCAGGTCCCACGCTGTCCTCCAGATCCACACCATTGTGCTGCTTTTGCCCTATGCACTTCCCCAGCCGCGCACCTCTCCTAGATCGCACTCCCATGGCCAGGAGCATTTTGAGGCTGCACTGTTTCTAAAACTTGCATCTTCACAAGCGCAGGACTCTCCCTGCCATGAGAGTGAGAACGAGGTAGCACGTGGCCGGGACCACATATGCTCACTAGTTTTCAATTGAGCCAGTGGTGGACTTTAACGGGGGTCACAGTGGCACAACATTTTAGTCTCGAAGGACAGGGAGGGACCTAATAGACTGCGGGGGGCTGGAAGTAAATCTCAACTTTTTTTCCTCACTTAAGGGTTACTTTAAAGCAGAGTTCCTCAACCCTATCCTCAAGGCCCACCAACAATACATGTTTTGCAGAAAACCACAAACATACACAGGTGTGTTAATAAGTGTCTCAGCAGCAGAGCTGATTAACTACCTCTTGGATTTCCACAAAACATGCACTGTTGGTGGGCCTTGAGGACTGGTTTGGGGACCACTGCTTTAAAGGACCAATATTTACTATAGCTTCCCTGAAGGTGTTAGTGTCCCCCCCCCCCCCATAAAGCTTCCCTGGTGGGGTTAGTGCCCCCCTCCCTCTCTTCCCCAATCAATTCCTTAGTGGTGTTTTTGGACCCCCTCCCTGCATTGTTTCCCTGGTTGCTGCCCCCTCCCTCCCTCATATAGGTTCCCTAGTCCCCCCCCCCATATAGATTCTCTGGTGGCATTCGTGGCCCGCCTTCCCCATAAATAGTTTCCCTGGTGGTGATGTTGGTGGACCCCTTCCCCATATAGGTTCCCTGGTAGTGCTAGTGGCTTGCCTTCTCGATATAGATTCCCTGGTGCTTTGGTCCCCCTCCCAATATAGTTTCCTTAATGGTGTTAGTGGCCCGCCTTCCCCATATAGATTCCCTGGTGGTGTTAGTGGCCCCTCTCCCCCATATTTACTGGTGGTGTTAGTGGTTCTCCTTCCCCATATAGATTCCCTGTAGGGGTTTAAGTGCCCCTTTACCTCCCTCTCCCATATTGCTTCCCTGGTAATGCTAGTGGCCTCTCTCCCTTGTATAGATTCCCAGGTGGTGTTTATGTGCCCCCCTCTCCCATATAGACTTACTTGTGGTGCTAGTGGACCCACTCCCCCATATAGATTTCCTGGTGGTGCTTATGTTTTCCCCGCCCCCAAATTCCATATAGATTACCTTGTAGTGCTAGTGGCCCCGCTCCCCATATAGATTCCTTGGTGGTGTTTAGGTGCCCCCCTTTCCCTTATAGATTCCCTTGTGGTGCTAGTGGACCCTCTCCCTCATATAGATTCCCTGGTGGTGCTTATGTGTCCCCGCCCCCAAATTCCATATAGATTACCTTGTAGTGCTAGTGTGCTAGTGATCCCTCTCCCCAATATAGATTCCTTGGTGATGGTTAGGTGCCCCCCTTTCCCACATAGATTCCCTTGTGGTGCTAGTCACCCTTCTCCCCCATAGATTCCCTGGTGGTGTTTAGAAGCCCCCTCCCTCTCCCATATAGCTTCCGCAATGGTCCTTATTTTAGATACCTGTAAGGACTTACAGAGAACTAATTGTTCCCAATGGGATATGATCTAGTGATATAGGTAAACTGGGACAGAGAACACTCACTAGAGGGAATGCCCAGGAGGTACTGGAAGCTGTTGGGACCTGGACCTGAAGTTACATCTGAAGTATACCTGACCTGAAGCACAATTACCTAAGGCAAGCACAGGGGTATATTTGTGCTGGATCCACATACCATTGTGCATTGTCCGCTCTTCTCCTGGTTCCCCTCGGCCTCCAAAGTCATTCCTTGAAAATTGTGATTTTTAGCTAAAGTCAAACTATCAGACAGGCTTCCCGTGATGTTCCCTCCTATTACCCTCTCATTCCCTCCTCTTCCCTATCCCATTCACTCCCCAGAGAACTGGAGGTTGACGGGAGGGGATATCGCCACAAGCCTGCCTCTTCCTGTCAGAGAATTTGACTTTGGTCGAAAGTCAGATTTTTCATGGAGTGATTACAGGGAACAAGGAGATTAAGGGACAATGCACAGAGGTATGTGGATCCAGCATGACAATATCTAAGTGCTTACTTTAGGTAGCTTTACCTCGGGTCAGGTATCCTAAATTGGGGAGTCACTGAATAGTTTGTACCTAGACACTTTATGATGTGTTACAACATGGAGAAATTAATCTTTCTGATCCCCCTGTCCAGAAGAAGTGATTGCCTCATACTAGGTACGGTACATGCAATGCAATTTGTGGAAGATTAGATAAATGATCTATCTTTTCTACCACTTTGCGTCATAAAGGGGCCCATCAGTGATACCACTTTGATTATACAATCTTACTAAACATATGTAGTAGACAGGTAAACTAAGTAGTTATACTCTGAATGGACACTTTAGGTAATCTCTCATAATGCATAGTAGTAAAAATGTCTGTATCATTAATGGGCACCTTGAGACAGATGTCAATAGAAACCTTGGGTAATATTGATCATGCCCGCAAGCTTTGTTCTGCCCGGGGCTGTACAATGCTACATGTGATAATAACACCCCTGTTTCTAACAGATTTTCATTAGACCTGCTGATGTGTATATTGAAAAGAATAATAAAAAAAACATTGGGTAGTGTATATCTAGCTTAAGTCTCCTGCTAATAGGAGGTCAATAAACCTTCCACTAATAAATTACTATGATTCTAGCGTGACAATCAGAAATAAAACGAGCCCTTATTTGGATCTAGTAAAAGAGAATCTTCCATCCATTCATTAGATGAAGTGAGAAGTTGTTGCCACAGGAGCTGGGCAGGTTGGTGGTAAACATTGGAAGAGGCTCCATTACCTATGGAGAAAATAAAAGATTGGTCAGTATTGTAGATTAGGCTTCCAAATAAAGTGTAACACTGGTCATTTTTTAAATTTAGGATATTGTGCCCCCCCCCCCCCAAAATTTTTTTTTTTAAAAAATAAACGTATATAGATTTTATTGCTGTGTTCGCTTCTGCGGGTGAAATATTGACTAATTCATTGCCAAGTGGCAGCTGGCATTCAGGCACAGAATAAGATAAAGTCATGAATGTTACAGTCAAAATCAAAACAGTAACTGGGGATAAAACTCCAATGGGGACTCCAGCCAGAAGTATAACTTTCTATTCAGAGATTTTCTCTCACTTACTGTTGTGTCTTTGGTAAATGAAGTGCAATGTCAGGTATTAAAAAGGCACACCTTACCGTGAGTGGTTGGGTGCTTAGCCTAGATGCAAAAGCAACATCAGTCCATATATTGGTAATCCAAGTACGGCTAGCACACCAATGTAAATATTCCAGGAAATGTATTCCTTATTGCATGCACAACATGACAATTCTTTCGGGATTACGGAGGGTCCCCTTCCTCAGATACAGTGCAGACATACCACTGCACTGTATCTGATGAAGGAGACCCTCCGTGGCCCCGAAACAATTGTCATGTTGTGCATGCAATAAGGAATACATTTCCTGGAATATGTACATTGGTGTGCTAGCCGTACCTGGTAAAGGAAGTGAGGAAAATCTCGCTATTAAGGCAGGGATCACCCTAGTGTCTGCAGGTACTACAGACAATCCCCTGCAAGTGTTTTGTGTGCATTTTTGTACAGTAGCCAGTGATTTCAATGTGGAATCGCATGTGTTGTGCGGAAAAGTAGTGCAGGTTGGCTCCTGAAAACACTGCAGCACCATAGAAAATCATTACAGAGAAACGCTGCTAAACTGCACAAGTGTGATTCCTGCCTAAAGCTGTGTACACACTTGAAAGATTAATGAAAGATCACAGACCAATTTTACCACCTTCCATATAGTATGAGAGCATACCTACACAGTCTATTCTATTGAGCTGAACTCCCCATCAGATACAAATCTTTGCAAGATGATGTACACAAAGATGCTGTACACATTCAAAAGATCAGTACTGTATCTGCAAAAGATCAGTTCCTGCAAAATCCATTCATAGTCTATGATATCTGCAGATCTCATACACACCTTGTTTAACAGACATTCATCTGCAGATCTGACAATCATATGCAGATCTGAAGATCCATCTTGGTGGATCTGATCTACAGATGAATGTCTGTTAAACAAGGTGTGTATGAGATCTGCAGATATCATAGACTAGGAATACATTTCGCAGGAACAGATCTTTTGCAGGAACTGATATTTAGCAGATACTGTTTTTTTAAATGTGTACATTGTACAGCATCTTTGTGTACATCATCTTGCAAAGATTTTTATCTGATAGGGAGTTCAGCTCAATAGAATAGACTGTGTAGCATATGCTCTCATACTACATGGAAGGTGGTAAAATTGGTCTGTAATCTTTCAATAATCTTTCAAGTGTGTACACAACTTAAAGAGACTCCGTAACAAAAATTGCATCCTGTTTTTTATCATCCTACAAGTTCCAAATGCTATTCTAATGTGTTCTGGCTTACTGCAACACTTTGTACTATTACAGTCTCTGTAATAAATCAATGTATCTTTCCCTTGTCAGACTTGTCAGCCTGTGTCTGGAAGGCTGCCAAGTTCTTCAGTGTTGTGGTTCTGCTATGCACTCCCCCCTCAGGGAGGAAAGAAACACACAAATGATCTCTTGAGATTCAAAAGGAAGGCTGTATACAGCCTGCTTGTGTATGGATGTATTTTCTATGTGTGGACATACTGTACATCAACCTACTTCCTGTTTTGGTGGCCATTTTGTTTGTTTATAAACAAACTTTTTAAAGCTGTTTTTAACCACTTTTAATGCGGCGGGGAGCGGCGAAATTGTGACAGAGGGGAATAGGAGATGTCCCCTAACGCACTGGTATGTTTACTTTTGTGCGATTTTAACAATACAGATTCTCTTTAAGGCTTTGGCAGTACTAAAAACTAGACAGAGGTTCTAATCTCACCCACTCTATCTAAAAATATCAAAGAGTTTTGGTCGAAAACTTGCTTTATGGCTGAAATTTTGTCATGCAAGACATGCAAGTTATGCATAATCATGTGCCCTGTAATTCAAAAATAAGCTGAAATATATGGAAACTATATATGGGATGAGTAATAAGCACAGATAAATGACTGTAACTGACCTCTAGCAGATGTACCTCAACTATTTGTTGTTTTCCCCTGCAGTAATCTCCCCAGACAGACCTCGCAAAGACAGCAAGCAAGACAATGGGATGCTAATTGATCCAGCAGACAGGCTTTTACTTTATACATGAAAAAAATAGTGTATTAGTGACTTTTAGGCTACCTTTACACATACTGCATCACATCACGTCGTGGTACGCTTCCCCACCGCATTGGCCATTAGTCTGTATGAAACTGACCACGCTATCTGTGGTGCGATGCAATGCGGCAGAAGTGTTCACAATGAAGCAGAGGCAACACAGACTCTGCACTGCGTTGACCAGCGGTACGAGTGACACAGCACGGCAGGCATTTTTGCATTGGAGTGTATGGCACCGCAACATTTTATTTAGATTGTTTTGGTGATGGTGCAGCGTGCAACCGCCCATCAGGGGAAAAACAGTGATGTACTTCCTGTCCAGCAGGGAGCATGTCACTGTCTGGGGGGTGGAGCGATGCATATTACCATGTTGGAGCAGTCTGCAGCATCTAGTGTGCATGGGGTAATGGTGTGGTGCAATTGTCCTACTCTGGGCTCTCCTGCAGCAACACAATCACACCGCACCATATGTGAAACTAGTCTAAAGACGCGTTCACACGCTGTACTTTTGCAAACGACGGTTCCCTCAGACCCTCCCATGGGACAGACTGATAAGACTGTTTTTGACGTATCCACCGAGCAGGAGGGTCTGACGGACCCGTCGTTAGCAAATGTATGGTGTGTGTACGGGTCTTAAGTGTATGACTTGGTGTATTTAAGGGCTGAAGTGATGAGCATTGGAGTAATGTTGTGGCTGTCCTTCACTCATTTAAAGGATACCCGAGGTGACACACAAATAACCCTAGCACACAAATAACTATGCTGTGTTCCTTTTATTCTTTCTCTGCCTGAAAGAGTTAAACATCAGGTATGTAAGTTGGGTAGGAAGGAAGGATCCGCACCGATGTCCCCACAATCGATAGCTATGCGGTTTTAAGCTGTATTGGCATATGTCCTAAATAAAGTCGATTGTGGAGACATCGGTGCGGATCCTTTCTTCCTACCTTGTTTCTGTTGGGTCTTGCCGCCGGTGATCCACCACTGTCCCTCAAAGCGCAGTGGAGCGGTTAACCTCGCTAGGTATGTAAGTGGCAGTTCCTGTCTGAGTCAGGACCCTCAATGATAAGAAATTACAACTAATTACAACTAAATTACAACTATAAAACACTTTCCTTGCAGAAAATGGCTTCTGAAAGCAGGAAAGAGATAAAAAGGGTCTATAGTTCATAGATTTGAGCTCTGCCATGCTTCAATGAATTTGTCATTGAGCAAAAACAATAAAAACGGTAAAAACCTAAAAAGTAGATTTAAATATAAAATAAAACTGTGGAATATCTTAAGAAGTCATTTTTAGGAGAAGGAGGATAGATACAATTGTTCATTTTATTAGTTTATTTTCACCTCGGGTTTCCTTTAAGATAAGTTCTTGCTGCAGCTGTTTGTATGGAACTGACATAGCACAAACTCTAATTCTCTAAAATTCCAAGATCATCACCATGATCTGACATTAATTACGTTTTCATAAACAAAATCTAAATGAAGTCTATGGGAAGACAACACTCTCCACTCTTCTCCTGCTTAAAGCGTACCTGAAGCAGCCCCCCAAAAATAAAAAGATACTTACCTCAGCAGAGGGAAGTTTCTGAACTTTCCAGAGGCTTCCCTCTACTAAGCTAAGTGTCTTATCTTTATTTTGCTGATTGTCCTGTGGTTTATCGAATCAGAGCTGGGTCCCTCTAAGCATATTAGCCAAGAGCTTGTCCAATATGATTTCATGGCGGTGCTCCAGGTCATATACGAACATTACCATAATTTACCCTGTGATTAAATACCTCTCAATATAGGGCCACAGTCAAATGGGAGTAAATCAACACAAAATATACAAAAAATAAAAATTTCTTTCATGCATAATGCCAACATATAATAGTAAAAAAAAACAAAAAATAGAGAATTGGCTCTTTGCTGCATGAAAAATTACTAATAATACTTTATTAACTATATTATAATAGAAAAGATAAATTCATATACAAAAATCCCCCCATAATATACTATAAAAGCTCTGTTCAGGCAACTGATAATGGGGCTGCAGTCCCCAATAATCAATAATGAAGTCTCACTCTGCAAAATGTAATTCCATAATGCATCAAAAAGGTGATATCCAATTGGATGATAACTTGTACAAATGCTAACTAATCCACCAGGCAAATAAGAAATAATGTCCTTGTGTGAATCCACACACAAGTGTGAATGCACTCTGTCCACTTAGTAAGAAGGTCCCTAAGTTCACACTTGTGCAAAGTAAACTAACCCCCACTCACAGGGTCAGCTAAACTGGAACATAGGTAAACATATACACAGCTTGTATGAGAACATGGATAGGTATCAGCAAACATCAAGAACTCCAAGCAGTTGTGTAAGTTCATGGGTTAGTATAGCCAGGCAACAACGGCTTTAAGCAACTGCACATATATGATGATGATGGAACAGATAGTAATGATCGCATAAGCAGTCATGTAGCAGGGCTGTTTTGTGCTGGATTAGCATAAGCAAGCTGAGCACATAGAGTTCCACATGAAGCCGTGCATAGATGTGAATTGTCAGGCATATTCCATTATAGTTACTAGTCCAATGAACAAATGATGCCGAGTCCAAAGGATGCAAAGTGACTGATGAAGGTTGCCGGAAGGAGCTGAAGGCTGTCACAGATTGCCTGACATGTTTCGCTGCACTAGCGGCCTTTTCAAAGGAACGACAGCAGTAGAATGCAAGCGTCTGGACGCCATAATGGCGTCTTTAAGATACCCTGTGTTCGCACCAGTCACTGCTCCGCCCCGCCGACGTCATCGCGCACGCCCCCAGAACACAGCGTGCGGGGGCGTGGGCAGCGCGCCATTGGAGCGCAACATATCGGAACAATAAGGAAGCATGTCAACGTCTCCCCTGGATGCCACAAGTGACACGTCAGCCCATGGCGAAAGACAGGGGAGGGGCAAAGGTCAGGGAGAGGGGGACACCACAGTATATTCTTTCCAAAGTTAGCATCTACACAATGCATCTTACTTTAATTAAACGCCAGGGCCGGATTTACAGCTCAGGAACCTATAGGCGCAGAAGTTCTGGCGCCCTAGACTCCACCCCTCAGCACAGGCCACACCCCAATTTTTTTTTAATATAAAATAATACCACTCAGGGTAATGCAGATGAACCCATTCCACCAACACAGACCCTTATCCCCCCCCCCCCCAATAAATCCACACACAAACACAGGCAAAGACCCCCCAATAAATCCACACCACCAACCAACCCAACAAAGACACCGACACCCCCGCCCCCCAATAAACCCACACCACCAACACTGGGCACAGACATTTCCCTCCCAATAAACCCACACCACCAGCACAGGTACTTCCTTCCCCCCAATAAACCCACATTACCAGCACAGGCACTCCCCCCCCCCCCCCCCCCAATAAATCCACACCACCAGCACAGGCACTTTCTTCCCTCCCAATAAACCCACACCACCAACACAAGCTCAGACCCCCCCCCCCCCCAATAAACCCACACCACCAGCACAGGCATTTCCTCCCCCCCCAATAACCCCACATTACCAGCACAGGCACTTCCTCCCCCCCCCCCCCAATAAACCCACACCATCAGCACAGGCACTTTCTTCCCTCCCAATAAACCCACAACACCAACACAAGCTCAGACCCCCCTCCCCCCAATAAACCCACACCACCAACACAAGCACTTCCCCCTCCCCAATAAACTCACACCACCAACACAGGCACAGACACTCCCCCCCGCCCCCCAATAAACCCACACCACTAACACAGGCACAGACACTTCCCCCCACCCCCAATAAACCCACACCACTAACACAGGCACAGACACTTACCACCCCCCAAGAAGCCCACACCACTAACACAGGCACTTCCCCCCCACCCCACAATAAACCCTCACCACAGGCACAGACGCTTGCCCCCCACCAACACTGGCACAGACTATCCCCCCCCCAATAAACCCACACCACCAACACAGGCAGAACCCCACCCCCCAATAAACCCACACCACCAACACAGGCACAGACATTCCCCCACCCTCCAATAAACAATAAAACCAAACCATCAACATAAGCACAGACCCCCCCCCCATAAACCTAAGCCACCAACACAGGCACTGCCCCCCCCCCAATAAACCCACAACACCTACACAGGCACAGATCCCCCCCCCCCCCATAAACAATAAACCCAAATCACCAACACAGGCACAGACCCCCCCCCCTCAATAAACCCACACCACCAATTCAGGCACAGACACATGCCCCTCACCCCCAACAAACCCACGCCATCAACACTGGCACAGACCATACGCCCCCCCCCCCTCCCCGCCAGACATTCGATTAGCAAGCAAAAGAAAAAGATACTTCACAGCAAGTTTCTATCACAGGTGCCAGTATATGCAGCGTTGGGACGCCAGCCCAGGGAGAAGGCAGCTGCAGCGTAAGCTTCTGGGTTCATGCAGACTCTTCGCAGCTCCCGACCGCTGTAGTTTGTGTGCCTCTTTCACGATTCAGGGCAGGCGCTGTAGCATCAGTGGGTTGAAAATGAACTGTGCAGACTGAAGAGTGGGGACTTGGGAAGCTGTGTGCCGAGTGCTGCCACTAGTTTGCGTGCACAAGTTACATGTGCTTCCTCTTCAACGCACGCGGCACACAGTGGAAGTGTTGTGCTGCGTGCATGAATAAATACAGCCGCTATCATAGACACTCACGATGTGGCTGCTGACTGCAGGGGGAGACCCGGCAATCGCACTGAGAGCGGGTGGGGCCAGGGGTGAGTACTTGCACTTGCCGCTCTTACTATACATACAGGGTGACATTTGGGATGCCGCCTTTGCGTGCCTACAGTGCCTTATGGTAAAACCGGCCCTGTTAAACACACAACAGCATCATATATATATTAATAATGAAAAGAAAAAGAAATATTGGATGGCATAAAGATCAGTCGGGATTCATACCAGGAAAGGGATGGGATATTAACTTACGTAGACTTTTTACGCACCTCTTTATACAACACGCTAATTCTGGGTCAAGCATCCCTGGATGCTGAAAAGGCCTTTGACACGGTCGAGTGGGCCTACCTATGGGCAGTTCTCAGGAAATTTAATATAGGTGATAAATTTATCACCTACGTTAAAGCATTATATAATTCACCTAAGGCCAGAGTACGCACGGGTAATTATGTTTCTTCTTTCTTCCCTCTGGGCCGGGGTACTCGTCAGGGCTTCCCCCTGTCTCCAGCCCTTTTTTTCTCTGGCCATGGAGCCCCTGGCGCAGGTGCTCCAGTCTAGGGAGGATATCGTTGGTCTACAGATTAATAACGTAAATGAAAAAGTATCCCTATATGCCGATGATATGCTATTATATCTGACCGACCCGCAAGCGTCCCTATCCTCTGCACTGGAATCAATCAATACTTTTGGCACTTACTCAGGCCTAGTCATAAATTGGCATAAATCTTTACTCATGCCCATTGATACCCCCTGTGCTTCTCCTACACCTAATACCTCCTTACAAATAGTAGATCAGATAAAATACCTTGGTATTCAAATTACTCCAAAAATTAAATCCTTCTATGCCCTTAATATAGAGCCACTACTCATTAAAGTTAAAGATAAACTTAAAGCCTGGGCTACTCTACCATTGTCTCTCATTGGTCGAGCAAGCCTCATAAAAATGTGCATTCTTCCAAAATTTGTCTACCTGTTTAGACAAACCCCTGTTAAGCTACAAGCCGCTCTATTTACTTCCCTTGATGCAAATTTTTCCTCATTCATATGGAATAACTCCACTCCCCGAGTTGCTCTCTCCAGTTTGCAGCTCCCAGGTGATCAGGGGGGTATCGCCTTCCCTAAGCTTAAATTCTATTATTGGGCAGCTGTCCTCTCCACAATATACTGGTGGTTTGAGCAATCTCCTTATAATCCAGCCTCTGTTCTAGAAGCAGCAATCATTGGCTCGCCATTGGCACTTGCCAGCTTACCATTTCGCAGTCATAAAGCTATTTCAGTCATTACTGTCCCTATGACTACTACTGTCCAGGTGTGGGATGAGGCAGGCAAGTATCTTTCCTGCAAGGAGCAGTAGTCCCCTTTTACACCCATGTGGAATAATGCCAGACTTAAAGAATTTCTCACTATTCCTGATCCGTCAATCTGGGTCGAACGAGGGGTTGTGAAACTGAGGGACATAGTTGAGGGAAATGAGCTCATGCAGTTTGATGCTCTTAACCTCCCTGGCGGTTTGTTAAAATCCGCTAGGGGGCAGCAAATACCTTTTTTTTAATTTTTTTTTTTTCATGTAGCGAGACAATGTCTCGCTACATGATAGCCGCTGCTGAGCGGCATCCCCCCAGCCCCTCCGATCGCCGCCGGCGAACGGAGATCAAGAGATCCCGTTCAAAGAACGGGATCTCTTGAAGGGCTTCCCCCGTCGCCATGGCGACAGGGCGGGATGACGTCACCGACGTCATCGACGTCGTGACATCAAAGGGGAATCTGATCCACCCCACGGCGCTGCCTGGCACTGATTGGCCAGGCAGCGCACGGGGTCTGGGGGGGGGGGGGCGGCTGCAGCGACGGGTATAGCGGCGGATCGGCGGGCAGCGGCGGCGATCGGAGGTTACACGCAGCTAGCAAAGTGCTAGCTGCGTGTAACAAAAAAAAATTATGCAAATCGGCCCAGCGGGGCCTGAGCGGTGCCTCCCGGCGGCATAGCCCGAGCTCAGCTCGGGCTTACCGCCAGGGAGGTTAAGACTCAATTCTCGCTACCAAATTCAATGTACTTTCCCTATTTGCAGGTGCGTCATGCCTTCCAGTCTCAATTTGCTTCTCGGGGGCTGGTTATTCTCTCCAACCCGATTGAAGAGGCTTTGAGCCGCTCTGGTCAGACCGGTCTCATTTCCCTCATGCATGGTATTCTCATTAGTACAGATGCCCCGATTAAACAAAAAACCTACTTGCTCTGGAAAAGAGATATAGCTGACCTTACTGAGGTGGAGTGGACCGAGGCTATTCCATACTTAATCTTTACTCCAATAGCTGCTCGCCATAAGCTGATAGCACTTAAATACTTATATCAAGCCTATTTTACTCCATATCAGCTTTCTAAGATTTATTCTGATCACCAAGATAGATGCTGGAGATGTGGCAGCTCTGGTGCTGCCTTTCTTCATATCTTTTGGGGCTGTCCTGCTATTCAGCTGTACTGGGAAGCAATATATACACTGATCACTGACCTCGTGGGACCCTCTGTCCCCTTCACCTCTAAGAGCATGCTATTAGGTATTTTTAACACCAAAAATCTTTGTGAACGCAAGTTTTTTCTGGTTAGGTTATTATTATTCTACGCTAGAAGACAAATTACGCTGAATTGGAAAAATGTTAAGCCTCCTAAGCTACATGATTTTGTATCTTCAATTAATAACGACTTGCCAATATATAAAGGTGTTTATGAGAACAGGGGCTCCAAAAAGAAATTCTATAAAATATGGACTTGTTGGATCTCTAAATTTAAGATTGATCTGTAATCCTTCTGCATGGAAGGATATATATAATTTGCACTGATTTGTACTTTCACTGATTGACTACTTTTAATATACTTGGCTATGATGCTCTTTGATGCTGTTCAAGAACTATGGGCCTTGGCCCGGGACTTAAGACTGATGGGTTGAGGGTGGGGAAGGGTACGGGGTGTTGTATGTTCTGTATTGTTTTTCTCTGTTATAAAACAATAAAAATTGTTTACTCGAAATATTGGTTGGATTAAACCCTGGCGAGTAGGCCCCGAATGCAACCAATGAGAGATCAGAGTCATCGCCATAGGTAACCCATGAATTATCAATAAGACAATATAAAAAACTTAGCATATAGTATTGGAGTGAAAAAAAAAGCTCACCAAATAAACAAAAGATCAAGGTGGCAAACAAATACCCACCCAGATAATATAAATAGGGCCCTAAAAAAAGCGCCGCAATGGGAGCAGAGGAAATGTTATAAGCAGCAACAGAGGGGAGGAGTGTGCAGCAAGACCAGGGGGCAGAGGAGCAGAGCATAGCTAGCCATATCTATCTAGATAGGAACACTCGATAATTAATGCTATCGTTCAGCCCCTTCGTTCAGTTGCCTTTAAATCGAAAATCCAACGGGATTCCAGTTGTAACAAGGACTTGTCCAAATATCCACCTTTTGGGTGCTGGTGGACCAGGGGTCGAGTCCTGCGTGGACGCGGGTGAACGGCGTTCACCCACTTTTTCTTCAGAGTGAATGCCGTTCACCCTGGCTTGTGTGGAGCGAGCTATGGGGACAGTGGGGATGGGCGGACATCTCCCCCCCCCCATCCCTCACCTTTGTGCTCCCCTTCCTGCCTCTCCCCTCCAGCGTTGTTAAGTGTCGGGCCCGGCGGAGAAAGTGGGCGGAGACTTTCCGCCTTCTTCCAGCCACAAGGGACGCTCCGCTCTGTGTGCGGCTAGAAGACCAGACTAGCCGCACACAGAGCGGAGCGTCCCTTGCGGCTGGAACGAGGTAAGTCTCCGCCCACTTTCGCCGCCGGGCCCGACACTTAAAGGACAACTGAAGCGAGAGGGATATGGAGTCTGCCATATTTATTTCCATCTAAGCACTACCAGTTCCCTGGCTGTCCTACTGATGCTCTGCCTCTAATACTATTAGCCATAGCCCCTGAACAAGCATGCAGCAAATCAGGTTTCTGACATTAATGTCAGATCTGACAAGACTAGCTGCATGCTTGTTTCTGGTGTTACTCAGACTCTACTGCAGTGAGATAGACCAGCAGGGCTGCCAGGCAACTGGTATTGATTAAATGGAAATAAATATGGCAGCCTCCGTATACCTCTCACTTCAGTTCCCCTTTAACAACGCTGGAGGGGAGAGGCAGGAAGGGGAGCACAAAGGTGAGGGATAGGGGGTGGAGATGTCCGCCCATCCCCACTGTCCCCATAGCTCGACTTCTCTGCTCTGCTCCCTCCGGGTGGGGGCACACCTGGGTAACCTGGGCACATATACCCCTGCCTACATATACTGGGGACATATACACCTGCCTACATATACTGGGGACATATACCTCTGGCCACATATACTGGGGACATATCCCACTGGCTACATATACTGGGGACATATACACCTGCCTACATATACTGGGGACATATACCCCTGCCTACATATACTGGGGACATACAGTATACCCCTGCCTACATATACTGGGGACATATACCTCTGGCCACATATACTGGGGACATATACCCCTGCCTACATATACTGGGGACATATACCCCTGCCTACATATACTGGGGACATATACCCCTGCCTACATATACTGGGGACATATACCCCTGCCTACATATACTGGGGACATATACCCTTGCCTACATGTACTGGGGACATATACACCTGCCTACATATACTGGGAACATATACCCCTGCCTACATATACTGGGGACATATACCCCTGCCTACATATACTGGGCATATATACCCCTGGCTACATATACTGGGCACATATACCCCTGCCTACATATACTGGGCACATATACCCCTGGCTACATATACTGGGCATATATACCCCTGGCAACATATACTGGGCATATATACCCCTGGCAACATATACTGGGCATATATACCCCTGGCTACATGTACTGGGCATATATACCCCTGGCGACATATACTGGGCACATATACCCCTGCCTACATATACTGGGCATATATACCCCTGGCTACATATACTGGGCACATATACCCCTGGCTATATATACTGGGCATGTATACCCCTGACTACATATACTGGGGACATATCCCACTGGCTACATATACTGGGCACATATACCCCTGGCTACATATACTAGGCAACTATACCTCTGGCTACATACACTGGGGACTACTATACTCATAGCTACTTATACTGGGGACACCTATAGACCTGGCTACCTGGGGGTACATATTTTGGGGGAACTGCTGTCAGATTATCTGCATTTTTCTGGAACCGCTGTTATGTATTTTGGGGAACAGCTGCCAAATTATGTGTATGTTAGGGGAACGGCTGCTGCCAGATTACGTGTATTTTGGGGAACTGCTGCCAGATTGTGTATGTTTGGGGGACCACTACTGCCAGATTATATGTCCTTTGGGTGTTACGTGTATTTTGGGTGATCCGCTGCCAGGTTTCGCGTATTTTGGGGAACTGCTTCCAAATTAGGTGTATGTTGGTGGAACTGCTGCTGCCACATTGTCTATTTTGGGGGAACCACTTCCATATTATCTGTATTTTGGAGGAACTTCTACCAGATTATGTGTCTTTTTGGTGATGCTGTGAGATTACATCTATTTTTGGGGGATACACTACGGCAGAGCTCAAACTTCCTCGGCAGACCTTTTACATCACTGCTAAGGTCATGTATATTTGGCCCCACCCATGACCACGCCCACGGTGTGCTTGACCACGCCCATTTTTGGTGCGCAAGAATTCTCTGAGTGAGTCCACTCACTTCTTTTCCCAGGACTAGACCCCTGTGGTGGACCCTATCTAGGCCTATAAATTTGATAAAATTTGCATTTCCTCTATGTTCAAGATGTATATGTCTAGAGATGGGAGATTTAAAGTTGCAACCCTCAGCGGAGAGCCTTACGAAACCTGCCTAAGGCCTGCTATGAATAAATTACACAATGTGGAAGTACTTGGTTTGATGATTGTGGAATAATATACAATATGGCAGCTGAGAATCCTAGTACTGCTGGCAACATTTGTTAGACTGGTACCTGCACTCATACTGATCCCACCCAGGAAGTGCTCGCTCAGTCCCTGGTCCCAGACAGTGACATCCAGTCGAGACCTCTTCAGATCATCTGGGTTCATTATGTTATAAATGATGGTGTGATTCCATTCAGGACATGTCTGTCTTCTGAGAGTGGGGGTCCTTTGCTTCACTTCTGGTTTGTTAGGCAGGACAAGGCAGCTTATAAAAACAAAAAGGGAAAAAACGCTTAATTCTGAGACTGTAGACACCGGTTACACATCAAACACCATGGCAATAACAGCATACTGCCACCTCACCTTTTCACAAATGGGTGTAAAGCACCATCAGGTTTTGAAGGCAGGTTCTTGGCACTTTTGATTATGAGGTGGAGCTGGATCACTCCTAAATGTTTACCTTCTGTGTCTGTATGGAGGAAAAAAATTAACATCAAAGGTTTTGTGAGACTTGATGGTGAATAAAACCTCTCCCGCCTTTCCATACATACCATATGCAGAATACTGAAATGTTGAGGGAACCGGAGGGATTTCCAGTCTCATCCTCACAAGCAGCTCCCCGTGATATTGCACTGTGCTGTCTTCTGGCTTTTGCGGCTGTTAAATGAAAGAGCCATCCATAGTTTGTATGAATCAAACAGTCATTGCGTTATTACAGTTATAATTATTCAGATTTCAGAGAAGCTGCTATTTATCAAGACAAACTAAGAAACTCAGACACTGATAGTTTGACGTATACAAGAGCCAAGTGATACAACTTCCCACCCAGCACAAACAATGGGCAACATTAATGTCTCACTATGGCTCTCTTTTTACTGGACAGTGTTTTAGCTGATGCACAATGCATACCATAAATAAGGAGGTAGTGGATGATATCATTTTGTGGTGCCTGGTGAGCACATTTTCTTTAGCTGTTGTGCACGTGTACATGTGTAGTGTATTAAAATGGGAAACAAACAAAATTGATAGCAGAATAGCCCCCCCCCCCCCCCCCCCATAGATGCATCTCTAACCTTCTGTGTAGTCATGCAGGCTATATTCCGACAACCAAATTCCAAAGCCACATTTCCTGGCGTTTTTAAATGACTCACTTTGTATAAGCAAAAAAGATAGCCATTGCGCAAACTCTACTTTTTCAAAATACCTAAAGGGACATTATGGCGAATTATTGTTTAAATTAATGCAGCATAAAATTAAGCCAGCATCCAAACGAAGCTGCAATAAAAAAATAATAAAAAACAAGAATAACAGAGGCGCCAGCAAGTATAAAATAATTAAAATCCGCTTAAAAGGAGGGGTGTAGGTGGACACACCTCTCAGGTACAAAATAGACCAGCCAATACGCTGTTATTTTATAACAGTAATATTTATTGGGGATTCTCCAGGTATGCAACGCGTTTCACGGGCAAAGCTCCCGCTTCATCAGGCACTCAGATAGGAGAAACACAGTAATAGGTCCAATTCTGGATCAAGCGCCTCTATTCAGAATCCAGATCCAGAATTGGACCTATTACTGTGTTTCTCCTATCTGATTGCCTGTTGAAGCGTGGTCATGCAGTGAGTGGGCGTTGCCATGGGTGGGGCCAATCGTACATTACATTAGGACAGTGGTGACGAACTTTTTGGAGGCCCAAACTGCAACCCACAAGTCACTTATCTATCGCAAAGTGGCAACAACAATTTAAACTAAATACTATACAAACATTTTAACACATACATGAACATTATGGAAAATCCAAGTTGAAAAACTGAAAAGATAAACAATTTAATCCATCCTACTCCTGAAAAAATATATTCATTTTTTTAGAACCTCTCAGTTTTATTTTCTGTTTTAAAAAGCTAAAAAAGTAGGTTTAAAGAGAACCCGAGGTGGGATTATATTATGCTAGTGGGGCACAGAGGCTGGTTGTGCACAGTAACACCAGCCTCTGTTGCCCCATGGTGTGCCTCAAAGACCCCCCTGCGCGCCGCTATACCCCCGCAGTGCTGGCGACACGCAGCGTTTCGCCAGCACAATGTTTATCTAAGCGCTGTCTGTCAGCGCCGCTCCCCCGCCTCCTCCGTATCGGCGCTACCCGCCGCGTCACTTCCCTCCAATCAGCGGGAGGGAAGGGATACAGGCGGGTAGCGCCGATAAGGAGGAGGCGGGGGAGCGGCGCTGACAGACAGCGCTTAGGTAAACATTGCCGCCAGCACTGCGGGGGTATAGCGGCGCACAGGGGGGGTCTTTGAGGCACACCATGGGGCAACAGAGGCTAGTGATAGTGTGCACAACCAGCCTCTGTGCCCCACTAGCATAATAAAATCCCACCTCGGGTTCTCTTTAATGCTATTGTCTCATATGATGATGATTCAGCTTTTCCCATAGTCTCGCAGTTAGCAATGATGTGACCCCCAACAAGACAAATTCAGCAATCATGAGGCCCCTATCAAGACTAATTCAGAAATCATGAGGCCCCCAACAAGACAAATTCAGCAATCATGAGGCCCCCAACATGACAAAGTCAGCAAGCGTGAGGCCCCCAACAAGACAAATTCAGCAATCATGAGGCACCCAACAAATCATGAGGCACCCAACAAGACAAATTCAGCAATCTTGAGGCCCTCAACAAGACAAATTCAGCAATCATGAGGCCCCCAACAAGACAAATTCAGCAGTCATGAGGCACATAAATAGACAGCATTTCACATAAATAGGCAGAATGCCCCCTTAATATGGTAGACACATCTCACCTGGCTTCTGAATTCTCCTCTACTGGCTGCTGTACCTGGCAATACTGTTTTTGGCTGGATTGGGGATGATGTGTGAGCTGAAAGGCCTGGCAGTGATGCTGTGGCCTGGCTGGCGGTGATGCTGTGGCCGATGTTGTGGCTGGGTTGGCTGGCAGTGATGCTGGGCTGTGCTTGGCTGGTTGAAGTAAATGCTGGCCTGACTGGTGGTGATGCTGTGGCCTTTTTGATAGTGATCCTGAGCTGGTTGGCTGGTGGTGATGCTGGGCTGGCTGGCCTGGATAGTTTAGGTAGCGACAGGTGCCCCCTAGTTAAGGTAGCGCCAGGAGTACCCCAGTTTAGGTAGTGACAGGAGCCCCCCGTTCAGTTAGTGACAGGAGCCCCCCAGTGTAGGCAGTGACAGGAGCCCCCAGTTTAGGTAGTGACAGGCACCCCCCAGTTAGGTAGTGACAGGCACCCCGCAGTTAGGTAGTGAGTGACAGGGACCCCCAGTTGGGTAGTGAGTGACAGCAGGGACCCCCAGTTGGGTAGTGAGTGACAGCAGGGACCCCCAGTTGGGTAGTGAGTGACAGCAGGGACCCCAGTTAGATAGTGAGTGACAGCAGGGACCCCCAGTTAAATAGTGAGTGACAGCAGGAACCCCCTATAGGTAGTGAGTGACAGCAGGGACCCCCGTTAGGTAGTGAGTGACAGCAGGGACCCCCGTTAGGTAGTGAGTGACAGCAGGGACCCCCGTTAGGTAGTGAGTGACAGCAGGAACCCCCGTTAGGTAGTGAGTGACAGCAGGGACCCCCGTTAGGTAGTGAGTGACAGCAGGGACCCCCATTAGGTAGTGAGTGACAGCAGGGACCCCCATTAGGTAGTGAGTGACAGCAGGGACCCCCAGTTAAATAGTGAGTGACAGCAGGGACCCCCGTTAGGTAGTGAGTGACAGCAGAGACCCCCGTTAGGTAGTGAGTGACAGCATGGACCCCCGTTAGGTAGTGAGTGACAGCAGGGACCCCCAGTTAAATAGTGAGCAACATCAGGGACCCCCGTTAGGTAGTGAGTGACAGCAGGGACCCCCGTTAGGTAGTGAGTGACAGCAGGAACCCCCATTAGGTAGTGAGTGACAGCAGGGACCCCCAGTTAAATAGTGAGTGACAGCAGGGACCCCCGTTAGGTAGTGAGCAACATCAGGGACCCCCGTTAGGTAGTGAGTGACAGCAGGGACCCCCGTTAGGTAGTAAGTGACAGCAGGGACCCCCGTTAGGTAGTGAGTGACAGCAGAGACCCCCGTTAGGTAGTGAGTGACAGCAGAGACCACCGTTAGGTAGTGAGTGACAGCAGGGACCTCCAGTTAAATAGTGAGTGACAGCAGGAACCCCCGTTCGGTAGTGAGTGACAGCAGGGACCCCCGTTAGGTAGTGAGTGACAGCAGGGACCCCCGTTAGGTAGTGAGTGACAGCAGGGACCCCCAGTTAAATAGTGAGTGACAGCAGGGACCCCCGTTAGGTAGTGAGTGACAGCAGGGACCCCCGTTAGGTAGTGAGTGACAGCAGTGACCCCCGTTAGGTAGTGAGTGAGTGACAGGGACCCCCGTTAGGTAGTGAGTGACAGGCGCGCTCCCCACCCCACCTACCCTGCCGCGTCAGACCTCAGGATCAGCGGGCGACCCGACCAGATAGAGCGGGCGCCAGGCACAAATATGCGGAAGTGATGTCACTTCCGCATATCAGCGGTGTCCGCTAGGTCCTAGCGCCCGCTCTATCTGGTCGTCCGGCGCTGATCGAGGTCTGAATGGCAGCGGGGACAGCGGAGCGGAGCAGGGCAAAGCGGGGCAGCGGCGGCCGGGAGATCCGTGGCACCCCAGGACAGATTGGGGGCACTGGCCCCCCCAAAATAGGGCTAGCGACGTCTCTGTCTACCATTTACTTTCATTTCATCTCCATTTGATTACTGACATACTACACCATATTGGGCTCTCGGTCTCTTTGTTTTATTTGTCTTTTCAAAGCTACCTGCAATAAAAAAAAGCTTTAGTTTAAGAAAAATAAACAGAGCTTCTTCCTCAATCACTTTACTTTTCAGTATCCCGTCATTTGTATTGTAAGTGACGGACTAAACAGACCAGTACATTATTTACAGGGGATCATCTACGGTAGTATGACTGTTTATTTTTTTCAGACGACTTCCCTCTCACCTTGTTGTTCTTGGTTTCTCCACACCCACCAGCCGAGCCGCTATAAACTGTTATGCTGGGTACACACTATGAGATTTTATGGTTGATTTACTGTAAGATCGATTATTTCCAAAATGTCCGATTTGCTTTCCGATCGATTTCTGAGCATTTTCCAATCGATTTCAGTTAACTGTAAGGGCTTGCTTCCATTTGTGTGGGGTGCGTCTCGCAGACGCACGCCGGCACTGAGCGAGCGGGCGGACGGGATCGCAGGCGAATCCCATCAGCCGTGCCATGCATGGCTATGGGAATCGCAGCCTCTGCTGCGAATTCTGCAGGGGGGTTCCGGCCGAATCGGTACCGCAAGCGATTCGTCCGGCGGCGCCGTTATACCCTATGGCAGAGTTTCCCCGCGCGATTTGCCTGCGGGGAAACTGCGGATTCGCGACGGAAACCGCGATAGTGGAAACGGGCCCTAATAGGAAATTGCTCGGAAAATGCTCAGAAATCGATCGGAAAGCAAATCGGTCATGTTGGAAATAATCGATCTGACAGTAAATCGACCATAAAATCTCATAGTGTGTACCCAACATTAGTCATGTCTGCTAATGACACCGGAGGGGGGCGGATAGACAGCCGAGATAAGGTGGCTGATTTATTGCCTGTCAGAGTGCAGGGGTCTTTCATAGCTTCAGTCTACGCTGTAACACAGTTTATAGCGGCTCGGCTCGTGACTGTGGAGAAACCAAAAACAACAATGTGATATGACTGTTTATTTTTTCAGATCTGACATCCATACCAGATGTTCCCCCCATAAATAGTGTACTGGTCTGTTTAGTCCGATGCTTAGGATACAAATGATGGGATATACTGAAAGCTAAAGTGATTGAGCAGAGCAAGCAGCTCTGTTTATTTTTCTTAAACTAAAGCTTTTTTATTGCAGCTTCTTTATGGATGCTGGCTTAATCTTATGCTGCATTAATTTAAACAGTAATTCGGCATAATACCCCTTCAACTATATAAACTATGGAATGTGCAGGAGAGTGAGCTATCTAGCAGTGGATCACTAATGACGAGAGATGGTCAGTGCGATGTTAATTTTGGGTTAATGCCAATTCATGCAGTTTGAAATTGGACCAATCAGATGCAGCAGCTAATGAATTTGATCCAAATTGGTCCAGATTGGTCCAATTTCAATCTGCACAAATGCAAAATTAGCATAACATCTGCATCACCTTAGCATCTCATTTGCCATGTCTAGTAATGACATTGTCAACAATACTGTACAACACCTGCAGGCAACCTACATTTTTCCACCCTAGATAATCATGAATGATTTGTTCAGGTACAGACAATGTAGCTCGCTTTGTTAGATGGCAGGGTGTGCATTGCTGAGTAACAGGAGATTAGGCAAGAACAAGATGGAAAGCCCCAGGTTCTACTTGCTTGAATAGCAGAATTTTCAAGAGTTGATGTATTATTCTAATACACACATTTCAGTTGTAATCATTGGATAAACACTTTTGATTTGATAAAATTATTGCATCTATTCAAAATTGAACTTACAAGTTCAGAAAGATTACCGTAATTATGATCATTTTATCAAATGGTAGAGATAGAACATTTTCTGATCACATTGGAACAAATTGATTGTTTCAAAACATTAAAGCAATTGCTTTAGATTATTTTGCAATGGTTTACAAATGACCATTTAAAAAAGCTGCATTAGTGCAAGTGGATTGTGCGTAGTAGCTGCAGATGAGGGGGTAGGCTCATCTGTTGTTTTAGCCCGTACTGCAGCTAATGTGAATGTTGCTTTATACCTTTGCTTTTAGCTGGTACCAGTTAAAAGATTGTGTAAAACTGTCTTCAAAGTCCCATAACTCCAGAGGTAATGATACTTCTCCAAGGAAGACTTTTCTCTTCAAAGTTCCTGAATGCCACACAGACACTTGCAGAGTTCTTGTCTCCAGCTGTGAGCGCTCAATAACATACTAATAAAGGAAATTTGACAGTTAATATTCTAGGATCTCATACATGTGAACTCCATAGAACAAAAAATATTAGATGAATCTAGCCAACCAATATATTTTATATACATTTCTATATCATATGTATTCATATACTGTATACTTTTAGGGGTTTCTTTTGATGCTATTTTGTAACTCATCAAGTTTAAGTTTTTTTAGAAATGGGAGAAAATTATAACAAAAATGAATTGTACTTTTTGACTAGATAAGATGTGAAATGAAAATTAGTTTTTTCGGCAATGGATTTTTCTATTTCTCTAGAATGTTATAGAACTGTAATGATCCGCTATGCTGTCTGCACAGACAGACAGCTGTTTGACCATTCCTTAGGTCTGAGTGCTGCAGGTCTCTGGAAAAGAGACCTGTCTTCACTTGGCAAGTTTCAGAGTTACTCTGCTGGTGAGGAATTTGCATACACTTGTCATGCAAATGGCTTAGCTGCTTCCTTTGATGGCTTGCAGTCTAAATACCTTTTGCTCCCAGAATTCCCTGCTGGTCATAGAGGTTTGTTCCTGCTAAACTCACCTGGAGTGTCAGCCATTGCTATCTTAGTTTAGTTAATTCTTGGGGAGTGCTCCTCCTATTTAGTGCAGTCAGTTTGTGTATAATTTGTACTGCCTATTCTGTCTTGTCTTGTCTGTGCGATTGCACGGTCGCCAGCGGTTGGCGATAGTGAATCGTTCTGTCTTGAACTTAGATCGTATTTGCCCTGGCGTTAGAGGCGGTGGATCTTTCTAGTCCGTATCTTGGAGTATAACCTTGCCTGCGGTTGCTACTGGTTACTCCTTCTGTCTTGCGATTGTCTTGTCGTTAGCGCGGTCGACAGGAAATCGTTCTGTCTGTTGGGATCGCATTCGCCCTAGCAGTAGTGGCAGTGGTTCCTTCTGTACTCTGTCTGGGAGTGTAGGCCAGAGCTGCGGTTGCTACTTGCTACTCCTTCTGTCTGTCTTGTCTGATACGAATGCTTGCTGTAGGCTCGGTGAGGTAACCGTTTAGCAAGAGTTCACGTTCTCTATTTCGTGTTTGTGCTTCTTTGGTTAGTTAGGGTGGCACGCGTATCACTGGGCGCCTAACGCACGTTGATCGTGTCTTAAACGCGTTCGCTGTTGCGAATGAGTGCGGTATTCGCGTTTAGCTTGGTCTTTCTTGCTACACTTCTTCTCTGTCTAATTCGGTCTTGTGTCACTATTTGACAATCGCCACTCTTGCGATTGCGTTCCCACTTAATTTCCTTTGTTGTGTGTTCACCGTCGCTGGGTGGCGACTAGATTGGTGGACACACATACATTCTGTCTCTGTGCTCTCTCTCTTTAAGGGCTATCTTGCCCTGCATTGCTTCAACTCGTACAATTCCCATCTGCCATCTGTGGCAGTGCAGAGGCTGTGTTCGTCTGCACTCCACAGCTCCATCTGCCGGTGGGCATTTCCCTCTACAGGTGCATAGCACCATAGTTGGGTTCTGTTAAATTACACGCTTATGGAGAATTTCCGCAGTGTCAGCGCGCATCCTGTGTGCTGACCACGGAAATAATTCCACAATCGTTACAAGAACCAAATGTGTGTGTTTTATAACATTTTTTTATAGATTCCTCTAACACAGATTTAATGGTACCTTTTTGGAACAGAGCAATATGTACACTTCCTCAAAAGTATACAACCTACATACCATAACAACGTTTGCTACAACCCCGTATTCCAAACCCCAAATTCCACTATGTACAGAAAAACAGAATAGGCAAAAATGATGGAGTATATTAAAAGCATTTACTTTTATGTCTTTTCTATAGCCATGTAGACTGTGCAGTTCATATGTCTTTGTTTTGGAGAACTGTGTACAGGCCTGTCTTTATGAGCAACCACCAAGGGTTATGATGACAGATACCTAAGCAGTCATGGAGACTGGGACACCTCACAGGAAGATGTATCACTTTCATCCAGCACTGGATTATGGCAAGTAAGTCACTTCACCCCTCAGCTCCACTGTGCACTCTACATGATGGGGGGCTCTGGCTGCCTAATGCTGGGGGAAGGGTGGTCTGGCAACTTACTGTAATAGTGGGGGCTCATCTGGGTACCTATACTGGGGTTCACATCTGGCTACCTGTACAGGGGGAGTTACATCTGCCTCCCTAATATGGAGGGGCTCCTCTGGCTACCTATACTGAGGGTCAGATCTGTGTACCCTGGGAGCGGGGGAAACATCTGGCTATATAATGCTGGGGGACATACATCTGGCTACCTAAAACTGGGGGCTCTTCAGGCTACCTATGCTGGGGGTCATTTCAGGCTATCTATACGGGGGGGGGGGGGGCTATGATTGGCAACCTTATACTGAAAGCACCTCTGGCTACCTAATACTGGGAAGCTAGCACTTGCTACCTATATTGGGGGAGGTCACATCTGGCTACCTATCCGGAGGGCTACCTAGTACCAGGAAAACCTGAATATGATATCAGGTATAGATGCAATAGCCTCTCCTAGCTGGACTGTGATCTTGCACTACTTCCTCTCTGTAGCCAGATCCACTTTTGAAAGGAGGAGGAGGAGCAAGGGTGAAAAATGTTCTTCTCGATACCCTTTAGCCAAGAAACTGCAACTGCCTGAACTAGGTCAACCAGGTGGAACTCCAAACAAATGTTACATTTATTTTTCAGATAAAAAATACATTAATTTAAAAATTACCTTTAAACTTTCATTGAATAATGGGTCCAGTGTATTCTTCTTAACACTTGTTTTCAGTTTACTTGTGGAGGATTTGTCTGGAAGTAAGTATGCTTTCACATATCTTAAAACAAACAGAGAACAAAAATGTTATTTTAACTGAATTGTGGAATCAGTTCTGAAAAATCAATGTTATTTTAGTGTTAGAATCATGATGTGTTAAAATGCTGCTGTTATCTTATTTTCCATCCCCCAAATTGTAAAAGGGTCTACTTGACCCCCTACCAGTTTACAGAATCCTCTGCACAAAATGGAAACAAGTTCCATCCCACAGGAAGTAATTATGGCAAACTCAATATGCGCATTTAAAGAGAATCTGTAATTTAAAAAAAAAAAACCTCTGGGGGATACTTACCTTGGGAGGGGAAAGCCTTTGGATCCTAACGAGGCTCCCCTCGTCCCTCCGTTCAAGTGCCAGGACCCCCCAAACTGCGGCAAGGTAAATATTTACCTACCGGGATCCTGCGCAGGCGCACTAGCAGATCTTCCTTCGGGCTAAGGCGAATATAGCTGAGCACGATCGTTCCGCTCTACTGCGCAGGCATGAAAAAGGATTCGTGCCTGCGCAGTAGAACGGATACAATCGGGCTTGGCCATTTCCACCTTTGGGCCATTGGGACCCTGAGGCTTCCCCTTCCGGAGGCAAGTATCCACCAGGGTTTTTTTTTTTTTCGTTACAAAGTCTTTTTAAAGAGAGCTTGGATGCTTTCCTTGCATTGAAGTCCATCCATGGCTATAAATACTAGGTCATTCCCGGGAGAGTTGATCCAGGGATTTATCTGACTGCCATCTGAAGTTGAGAAGGAATTTTTCCCTTTTTAAGGCTAATTGGCCCGGGTCTTGTAAGGATTTTTGCCTTCCCCTGGATCAACTGGGATATGTGCGGGTTTAAGATGGTGTTTTTTTTTCCTGGTTGGACTTGATGGACGAATGTCTTTTTTTCAACCAAACTATGTAACTATGTAATATATGTTTGAACTGAAACCTTGTTTATTCTTATTGGCACATCATAAAATACACACCGTTGCAGTGAATAAATACTATTGTTGAAGAAATACCTCTGCATGAATATCCTAAAATGTGATGCACAAGCTTTTAGGATATTCTGAAAGACCTTCATCAGTTATTACTGAAGTCTGTAAATAGCTTTGAAATGGGATTTGTAATTTTCCAGTTAGCTTTTATCACATTCTTGCCTTTATCCTAGTAATGCCATAAGTATACATCATCTTTCATTACATCAGACGTGAAGGGTTTTGTTTATCACATAAAGTACAAGAACATTTTGCTTTCCAATACAGCATTACATAAAGAGAGACATCTAAAGCAAAATGAAACACATAAAGTACAAGTCTTACGGGTTACATTTCTTTTTCTTCTCGTCCCCATAAGTTAGGTTTCTGCATGCCTTCACTGAGACTTCTAGGGTTGAGGTCTTCAGGTTGTATGCAACAGCAAATTCGATTTCTCCAGTGACATTCTTACTGTCTGCATTGCCCAGATCAGTGCAAATGCTGTTGATACTAATTATGCTAGGCTTAAAACAAACATGAAAAGATTGGAATTCAAAATGTAGGCAAACATCACTTTTGTGACTTGTGGTGTCACATAAATGCACTCAGAAAGATATGGATTCATAAATGGAAGATAAGATGACAAGAGAAGGTCAGCTGTACTTTCAATGTATACCCACCCCAACCTACATCAAATACGTTTGATTCAAATTTTCTTCTATGGTTGCAGAATATATATTTGCTTGTCTCATACCTGACCTGAGGCAAAGCTACCTAAGCTAAGCACAGAGGTATGTTCATACGATATCCACATATCTCTGTGGGTGGTCCGTTCCTCTTAAGGGGAATGAATAGGGCTGGAAAGAGGAGGGAATTGGTGGGTGATAGGAGGAAACATGGCAAGCCTGTTTCTTCTTGTCTGGAAATTTGGCTTTAGCCGAAAATCACATGTTCAATGCATAATAACGGGGACCAGGGGGAATAAGGAGAGGAGTGGGCAACACATAGAGGTATGTGCATCCAGCATGAACATAGCTCTGTGCTTACCTTAGGTAGCTTTGTTGCAGGTCATGTGTGCTTGAATGCCAAATAGTATGTTTAAATCAACAATATCACAGTGAGTACACCTTGTATTCTCAAATATATCAAATACATTTCTGTACATCTAGGGGCTCCTGGTGTACACTTTATATGTAGGCCTTGGGTTTCTGACTTTGAGCTAGCCCTTGCACTTACTGGATAAAGCAAAGTTCCCTCCTGATCAAAGCCCCATTCTCAGTTCCCTAACAGTCCAGCATGAGCCTGTTCTGGCCACCGAAGCTCTGTACTCCTCTATGCTCTGTACTCCACTATATTCCATACTCAACTTTACTCCGTACTCAACTACACTCCATACTCATCTATACTCTGTACCCAACAACACTCCGTACTCAACTACACTCTGTTCTCACCTTATCTATGCTCCGTAGTCAACTACTCTCCGTACTCAACTATGCTCGGCGCTCAACTACACTCCGCACTCAACTACACTCCGTACTCAACTACACTCCGTACTCAACTACACTCCGTACTCAACTACACTCCGTACTCAACTACACTCCGTACTCAACTACACTCCGTACTCAACTACACTCCGTACTCACCTCATCTATGCTCCATAGTCAACTACTCTCCATACTCAACTACTCTCCATACTCAACTACACTCCGTACTCAACAAAGCTCCGCACTCAACTACGCTTCGCGCTCAACTATACTCGCCATTCAACTACACTCCGCACTCAACTACACTCCGCACTCAACTACACTCCGCACTCAACTACACTCCGCACTCAACTACACTCCGCACTCAACTACACTCCGCACTCAACTACACTCCGCACTCAACTACACTCCGCACTCAACTACACTCCGCACTCAACTACACTCCGCACTCAACTACACTCCGCACTCAACTACACTCCGCACTCAACTACACTCCGCACTCAACTACACTCCGCACTCAACTACACTCCGCACTCAACTACACTCCGCACTCAACTACATTCCGTACTCAACTACACTCCCTACTCAATTATACTCCGCACTCATCTATACTTCTTACTCAACTACACTTTGTACTCAGCAGTAAAATCATTTATCGAAACAAGGGATGGAACTTAGGACACGACTAGGTGTATTCACTAAATATCCGTAAATGTATCTGCGCAGACAGTCCCCGTCCCCATCATTTGATTTTAGCTGTTATTGATACAGGATACCCACAATATCTTTCAATGTAGAGAACACTCAAATATTTATCAGACTAAGGTAAAACTCTTATTGTCGAATTGTATGAAGACATAACACATAGCAATTTGAACAGAGAACAAGGATGCGGTGATATTTGCTTTTATGTTAATGCAAGTGTATGATACTTCAGTGTGCAGGTTTTATGTTTTTACTAACATAAGCAATTATATTATTCTAAGGTTGCCTTATAATATACCCCATCAGCTGAGGAGAACTTCTGGCCTCAGAAAGCAGACAACAGAATATGAGGGTTAATTCTAATGAACAGTGGCAGAGATAGGTAATTAGGAGCTGTAGTGGGGCGCAGATGCTGGGCTGATAGCAGAGACCCTACAGGAATATTGGAGGGAGCTCAGTGCCTGAACTCAGTCTGGCAGAAGGAACAATTGCACATGTGTATTAGCTTAACAGAGACACCTTCTGGCAGCATTTGGTGTGTGTAGTTCCTGTAGGGATACAGAGGACTTTACAACAAATTTGTAAATGGAATTACAGTAACGTGGTGTACCTGGGCTTAGACTTTCTCTGTATTTTTCATTACAGATCAAGGTTCCATTTAAAGGGAATCTGAAGTGAAAATAAACTTCTGAGATAATGATTTGTATGTGTAGTTCAGCTAAGAAATAGCACATTAGTAACACAGATATGAGTCTAATATTGTTTCTAGTACAGGAAGATTTAAGAAACTTCACTTGTTATCTATGCAAAAGAGCCTCTCTGAGCTCTGTGACCCAACTTGGGTCGCTGTTTTCTGGAGCACTTACACATTAAAGAAACAGTCAGAGACAGATTTAGATAAGATTTTTACTGCAGGGAAGTTGAAAGGGTCATTAGCTCTGTTTGTTGTATAGTTTAAAATACAGATTGTGGCTTGTAATTGCAAATATGACAGAATTATGCAACGTTATAAAAAGCTATGTATCTAAAAATTTAAATATGAGACTATTTTCCTTGCTGCTAATGTTCTATTAATTATCAGTACTACACATACAAATCATTACATCATATTTTTTTTTTTCACTTCAGTGTCACTTTAAGCACCCTCAGCTGTAAGCCACTGTTCAGAATGATGTCAAGTACATTTAGACTGATCCATATGGGCATTAGTCTCTCATTACAAATGAATTTTTATTTATTTAACATTTAGATTTAACATTTACAACATACCTGTTTCACTTTTCCAAAGAATGCCCTTGGCTCTGCACCCTCAGCTTCTTCTGCGCTGTAACTTTCACCCCGTTTAAGCTGAAGTTCTTCCTGCTTGGCTTTGTGAATCAGTTCATGTAAACTAACAGACTTTTCCAGCTGCCCAGAAGACAACATTATTATTAGAGCCTGTTTTTAAATGGGCTATGGTCAACTAGTGTACAAATAAAATGCAACAATATATGGTATAGGTATATCACAAACCTAGATGTCTATAATGTAGGTATTTATATGAAATAATGCATATAACCCTTATAAAAATCCAAATATATATATAATGTAGCACAAATGTAACCCAGTAGGCAATATAACTTGCACAGGGAACCAAACAACAAGATAATGGTAGTAAAATTATTCTTCATAAGGTAGTTATGATTAGGGATGGTCAAAAGGACCAATCGAATTCCACCTTGGTACATTTTCAAGCTGACATTTCCATGCAGAATTAGTATAATCCTGCATTTTCATCTCATTGACCATTCCTAGTCCTGACGTAATATGTGGACAGAGACTCACTTCATCAGAGAGCAATTAGAAACCAGTGTAAACTAGCAAGGGAGACAGCGTTAAAGTATGCCCAGAGCTATACTAATAATAATATCACATGGAACAGTAGTGTCAGATAAGTGTGGCGGTACCATGGGAGACTTGTATTGTCTGGGTTTAATCTAAGATTTTTGTATTTACAAGGTTTTTCTTTTAATCATAACTGGTAATTTTAGTGCCAAGAATGTTGCTATTATGAACACTGGCAGAGCTAATTACAACAGTTAAGTATGTATGTATAACCAGGTCAGGGAAGGTTAGGGTTAGTAGCAATTAGTGTCTTGGGGTATGTTGGGATTGGGTTGTGATTAAATGTACGATATGGTTAAGGAAATATCAGATAAGCTAGTGTTTTAGGGGTTGTGGAAGAGTAATTTAGGATTGGTGAAAGGTGAAGGATCAAAGTTGGGGTTTGTAGTACAGGGGATAATGGTAGTATTAAAACATTGGTCAAACACTTTTCTCCCATAGTACTCAAAATGCATAGTTGTGCCTCAGATCAGTACATAGTTGCGGTTTTGAATGAGTTACAGGGGAAAGTTATGTGATCATAAATGCCAGACTAAACAGGTGGCTGCTCAGTTTTCTTTTAAATACCTCCAAGGATGAATCTGTCTTCATTAGCTGTGGCAAGACATTCCAAAGTGTAGGGACAGCATGACAAAAGGCTCTGACTCCGAGGTTTTTGAGTTCGATTCTGGGAGTAGTCAGGTTATTAGGCACAGGATGGCAAAAAAATTAAGTAGGAGATGAGGGAAGTCAGGATAACCCCAATATTCATTGTTAGTGGGATGTGTTCCTCATCCTAATAAATATCTTAATTATGAGCATCTACTCCAAGTGCAGTCACTTCTAGAACCTTATTATGTTTTCATGGTTGTCTTCACCTGAGAAGCTATATTGATGGCGGTGTCTGAGTGACTCCTCCTTTCCTTCCTTCTCTCGGCAACACCACCATAGTCTGTGGTCAGGTGAATCTTCCCACTCAACATATCATTCTGTGATCTAGACATTTCTAATACAAAACAGAATAATAGATTATTATTACCTTTTGAAAACACAAGAACAGACTATGTGTGTGTGGTCTGTGGTTGCATTATCTTTATTTTATTTGTATTTATTTTTTTGCAAGAAAAGAATTTTAAATTACATACAATGTTCCCATACAAAAATATTACATCACAACATACCAAACCACTAAGGGCTCATTTCCATATGTGCACTTTTAGCCACGCTTATGGAAATGTGATCGCAGGTACATTAGAGAGTGCATAGACTGCACTCTCTGAGGTTTCCATTCACCATTGAATTGCAGCGCATGGTTTGAGGGCGATTGCGACTGCGATCCAATAATCCGATCAATTATAATGAATGGGATCACAAGCCCCGCCCCCGGGGGAGTCACGTGCAATGCAGAGTTGCGCTGACGCATAGTTCCTGAGCTGCATTAATAAAAACGAGCCCTTAGAGATTCTCCCTCAAGGAGGTACAAATATTAATTTCAAGAAAAAAAGAAAAAAAAAACACCACGGGGTAAAGAAAAAACTCGGAATAATACAATACAATACAATACAATAACATTTCTATAGCGCTTTTCTCCCATAGGACTCAAAGCGCTTAGGCTCTCTCAGATTCAGTAATTAGTAGTAGGATGAAGTATTCACACAACAAAAGTTATATTTCTGCAAATGCCAAACTGAACAGGTGGGTTTTCAGTCTGGATTTAAACATGGATGGAGCTGTCCTGATCTGTTGAGGTAAGGAGTTACAAAACGTAGGGGCAGCATGACAGAAGGCTCTGGGACCAAAAGTTTCCAAGTGGACTCTGGGTATGACTAGATTATTAGAACCTGTTGATCTGAGAATGCGGGGATTGCTACGCAGCTGCAACATATCTTTCATGTATCCAGGGCCTAGATTATTCAGGGATTTAAATGTCAGTAGGCCGATCTTGAATAGGACCCTCCATTCTATAGGTAGCCAGTGAAGGGAGTACAGGACTGGCGTTATGTGGCAGTGACGGGGTTGGTTGGTTAGCAGTCTGGCAGCAGTATTCTGTATCATCTGTAGGCGGTACAAGACCTTTTTTGGAAGGCCAGTGTAGAGAACATTGCAGTAATCCAGTCGGGATGTGATGAAGGCGTGGACTAAGGTTGGCAGATCTTCTGGGGGTATGAGGTGCTTGATTTTTGCAATGTTCTTCAGGTGAAAATAGGATGATTTCACCACAGCAGAGATTTGAGTTCTGAAGTTTAAATCCCCATCAATTAGAACTCCCAGGCTACGCACATGATCAGAGCTGCGTAGATCCGTGCCTCCTATTCCCAGTGGTGAAGACTGCAAGTTAAGTTGTTTTGTTATCATGCTCTGCCCTCCAATCAGAAGGACTTCAGTTTTGTCTGCATTTAGTTTCAGCCAGTTGTCATTCATCCATTTCTGTAGTTCACGTAAGCAGGCGTTTATAGTTGGAGTTGGGTCTGTCACACCAGGCTTGAAGGAAAGATATAGTTGGGTGTCATCTGCATAGCAGTGGTATGTCAGGCCATGTTTTTGGATTAGTTTTCCCAGCGGTAACATGTAAATCGTGAAAAGCAGGGGAGAAAGGATTGAGCCCTGGGGCACCCCATACTTAAGTGATACAGGGGTGGACAGGAAGGGCCCCATAGACACTTTGTGGGTTCTGCCACTCAAGAAGGATTGGAACCACTGAAGAACTATGTCATCAATGCCGCAGTATTCCTGTAGCCTGTTTATCAAGATGTCATGGTCAACTGTATCAAAGGCTGCAGAAAGGTCTAGCAGTATGAGGATCGAGCACTCTCCTCTGTCTCTTGCCACGAGCAGGTGGTTGCATATTTGGATGAGGGCAGTTTCAGTGCTGTGGTGTTTCCTGAAGCCAGACTGGAATGGGTCATAACTGTTGTTTTGTAGGATTTTGGCTTCTAGCTGTAGGTAAACAGCTTTTTCAATTAGCTTGCCCAGAAAGGGGAGGTTAGAGACAGGTCTGTAGCTGGTCATTGCATCTGGGTCCAGGAAGGGTTTTTTTTGAGGAGAGGCCTGATGATTGCTTCCTTCAGTAAAGCAGGAAATATCCCTGATTTTAAGGAACAGTTAACAATTTTGAGGAATACCGATACGAACAGGTCGGGGCAGTTCAACATGAACTGTGTTGGGCCGGGATCCAGGTCACAGGTAGTTAGGCGGACGTGAAGGAGAATGCTTGATGTGACTTCTTCATCAATTTCTTTGAAGTTTGACCAAGGTGTTCCATTGTCTCTGCTAATGGTCTCCGGCGCTATATTAGGCTTAGATGCTGTAAGTTGGATGGCGGACCTTATAGCGGAGACTTTGTCTGTGAAGAAATGGGAAAATTGGTCACAGAGGTCCTTTGAAGACTCGATATTAAGTTTTTGACATGCCGGGTTGCAGAGTTTTTCCACTGTGCGGAACAGTTGGGCTGGTTTGTTAACCACATTTGCAATCTCTTGTGATAGAAAGGATGATTTTTTTCCCGCATAAATTGCCTTTCTCCCCATATTTCACTTCCACTCTCACTACTCTACTAAATCTTTAAATAGTTCTATATATATATATATATATATATATATATATATATATATATATATATATATATATATATATATATATATATATATATATATATATATATATATATATATATATATATATATATATATATATAGTGGTGTGAAAAACTATTTGCCCCCTTCCTGATTTCTTATTCTTTTGCATGTTTGCCACACTTAAATGTTTCTGCTCATCAAAAACCGTTAACTATTAGTCAAAGATAACATAATTGAACACAAAATGCAGTTTTAAATGATGGTTTTTATTATTTAGTGAGAAAAAAAACTCAAAACCTACATGGCCCTGTGTGAAAAAGTGATTGCCCCCCTTGTTAAAAAATAAGGTAACTGTGGTTTATCACACCTGAGTTTAATTTCTGTTGTCACCCCCAGGCCTGATTACTGCCACACCTGTTTCAATCAAGAAATCACTTAAATAAGAGCTATCTGACACAGAGAAGTAGACTAAAAGCACCTCAAAAGCTAGACATCAAGCCAAGATCCAAAGAAATTCAGGAACAAATGAGAACAAAAGTACTGTAATTGAGATCTATCAGTCTGGTAAAGTTTATAAAGCCATTTCTAAAGCTTTGGGACTCCAGCAAACCACAGTGAGAGCCATTATCCACAAATGGCAAAAACATGGAACAGTGATGAACCTTCCCAGGAGTGGCTGGCCAACCAAAATTACCCCAAGAGCGCAGAGAAAACTCATCCGAGAGGCCACAAAAGACCCCAGGACAACATCTAAAGAACTGCAGGCCTCACTTGCCTCAATTAAGGTCAGTGTTCACAACTCCACCATAAGAAAGAGACTGGGCAAAAATGGCCTGCATGGCAGATATCCAAGGCGCAAACCACTTTTAAGCAAAAAGAACATTAAGGCTTGTCTCAATTTTGCTTAAAAAACATCTCAATGATTGCCATGACTTGTGGGAAAATACCTTGTGGACCGCCAAGACAAAAGTTGAACTTTTTGGAAGGTGCGTGTCCTGTTAAATCTGTTGTAGAAGTAACATAGCATTTCAGCAAAAGAACATCATACCAACAGTAGAATATGGTGGTGGTAGTGTGATGGTCTGGGGTTGTTTTGCTGCTTCAGGACCTGGAAGGCTTGCTGTGATAGATGGAACCATGAATTCTACTGTCTACCAAAAAATCCTGAAGGAAAATGTCCGGCCATCTGTTCGTCAACTCAAGCTGAAGCGATCTTGGGTGCTGCAGCAGGACAATGACCCAAAACACACCAGCAAATCCACCTCTGAATGACTGAAGAAAAACAAAATGAAGACTTTGGAGTGGCCTAGTCAAAGCCCTGACCTTAATCCTATTGAGATGTTGTGGCATGACCTTAAAAAGGCAGTTCATGCTAGAAAACCCTCAAATAAAGCTGAATTACAACAATTCTGTAAAGATGAGTGGGCCAAAATTCCTCCAGAGCGCTGTAAAAGACTCGTTGCAAGTTATCGCAAACGTTTGATTGCAGTTATTGCTGCTAAGGGTGGCCCAACCAGTTATTAGGTTTAGGGGGCAATTTCTTTTTCACACAGGGCCATGTAGGTTTTGAGTTTTTTTTCTCACTAAATAATAAAAACCATCATTTAAAACTGCATTTTGTGATCGATTATGTTATCTTTAACTAATGGTTAACGGTTTTTGATGAGCAGAAACATTTAAGTGTGACAAACATGCAAAAGAATAAGAAATCAGGAAGGGGGCAAATAGTTTTTCACACCACTGTATATATATATATATATATATATATATATATATATATATATATATATATATATATATATATATATATATATTACATTACAATACAATACAATAACATTTCTATAGCGCTTTTCTCCCATAGGACTCAAAGCGCTTAGGCTCTCTCAGATTCAGTAATTAGTAGTAGGATGAAGTATTCACGCAACAAAAGTTATATTTCTGCAAATGCCAAACTGAACAGGTGGGTTTTCAGTCTGGATTTAAACACGTCCAGGGATGGAGCTGTCCTGATCTGTTGAGGTAAGGAGTTCCAAAACGTAGGGGCAGCATGACAGAAGGCTCTGGGACCAAAAGTTTCCAAATGGACTCTGGGTATGACTAGATTATTAGAACCTGTGGATCTGAGAATCTGGGGATTGCTACGCAGCTGCAACATATCTTTCATGTATTCAGGACCTAGATTATTCAGGGATTTAAATGTCAGTAGGCCGATCTTGAATAGGACCCTCCATTCTATAGGTAGCCAGTGAAGGGAGTGCAGGACTGGCGTTATGTGGCAGTGACGGAGTTGATTGGTTAGCAGTCTGCCAGCAGTATTCTGTATCAGCTGTAGGCGGTACAAGACCTTTTTTGGAAGGCCAGTGTAGAGAGCATTACAGTAGTCCAGTCGGGATGTGATGAAGGCATAGACTAAGGTTGGCAGATCTTCTGGGGGGATGAGGAGCTTGATTTTTGCAATGTTCTTCAGGTGAAAATAGGATGATTTCACCACAGCAGAGATTTGAGTTCTGAAGTTTAAGTCCCCATCAATTAGAACTCCCAGGCTACGCACATGATTAGAGCTGCGTAGATCCGTGCCTCCTATTCCCAGTGGTGAAGACTGCAAGTTAAGTTGTTTTGTTATCATGCTCTGCCCTCCAATCAGAAGAACTTCAGTTTTGTCTGCATTTAGTTTCAGCCAGTTGTCATTCATCCATTGCTGTAGTTCACGTAAGCAGGCGTTTATAGTTGGAGTTGGGTCTGTCACACCAGGCTTGAAGGAAAGATATAGTTGGGTGTCGTCTGCATAGCAGTGGTATGTCAGGCCATGTTTTTGGATTAGTTTTCCAAGCGGTATCATGTAAATCGTGAAAAGCAGGGGAGAGAGGATTGAGCCCTGGGGCACCCCATATTTAAGTGGTACAGGGGTGGACAGGAAGGGCCCCATAGACACTTTGTGGGTTCTGTCACTCAAGAAGGATTGGAACCACTGAAGAACTATGCCATCAATGCCGCAGTATTCCTGTAGCCTGTTTATCAAGATGTCATGGTCAACTGTATCAAAGGCTGCAGAAAGGTCTAGCAGTATGAGGATCGAGCACTCTCCTCTGTCTCTTGCCATGAGCAGGTGGTTGCATATTTGGATGAGGGCAGTTTCAGTGCTGTGGTGTTTCCTGAAGCCAGTCATAACTGTTGTTTTGTAGGATTTTGACTTCTAGCTGGAGGTAGACAGCTTTTTCAATTAGCTTGCCCAGAAAGGGGAGGTTATATATATATATATATATATATATATATATATATATAAATCCTCAGAGTCTCCCCATACAAGAACAGGCTGTTATTCAAAAAAAATCACTTGTACTGATAGTCCTACCTTAGATACTATTGCTAACTCTTCTTTTATCTACTTCTTAAAAGACTTTAGCAGATTTCACATTATCTCATGATTCTTTAACATTCAACGGCTTTGATTTGTTTTCCAGTGTGGTGTTTAGATATTTGGTTAAATGATATATAGCAATACTGGGAATACAGAATGGAAATTATAATTATGTAAAGTTCTGGGAAGAGGGGTTATTCTTCCTAATTTCATTATTTTTGATGACACAAGCAGAATATCATTGCTTAATATGAACTAAGGATGGAACCAGAGTTGCAGAGTGCATTTTAATTTAATGGTGGATACTATATACAGTGGTGTGAAAAACTATTTGCCCCCTTACTGATTTCTTATTCTTTTGCATGTTTGTCACACTTAAATGTTTCTGCTCATCAAAAACCGTTAACTATTAGTCAAAGATAACATAATTGAACACAAAATGCAGTTTTAAATGATGGTTTTTATTATTTAGTGAGAAAAAACCCTCAAAACCTACATGGCCCTGTGTGAAAAAGAAATTGCCTCCGGAACCTAATAACTGGTTGGGCCACCCTTAGCAGCAATAACTGCAATCAAGCGTTTGCGAAAACTTGCAACGAGTCTTTTACAGCGCTCTGGAGGAATTTTGGCCCACTCATCTTTGCAGAATTGTTGTAATTCAGCTTTATTTGAGGGTTTTCTAGCGTGAACCGCCTTTTTAAGGTCATGCCACAACATCTCAATAGGATTCAGGTCAGGACTTTGACTAGGCCACTCCAAAGTCTTCATTTTGTTTTTCTGCAGCCATTCAGAGGTGGATTTGCTGGTGTGTTTTGGGTCATTGTCCTGCTGAAGCACCCAAGATCGCTTCAGCTTGAGTTGACGAACAGATGGCCGGACATTCTCCTTCAGGATTTTTTGGTAGACAGTAGAATTCATGGTTCCATCTATCACAGCAAGCCTTCCAGGTCCGGAAGCAGCAAAACAACCCCAGACCATCACACTACCACCACCATATTTCACTGTTGTTATGATGTTCTTTTGCTGAAATGCTGTGTTACTTCTACGCCAGATGTAACGGGACACGCTCCTTCCAAAAAGTTCAACTTTTGTCTCGTCGGTCCACAAGGTATTTTCCCAAAAGTCTTGGCAATCATTGAGATGTTTTTTAGAAAAATTGAGACGAGCCGTAATGTTCTTTTTGCTTAAAAGTGGTTTGCGCCTTGGATATCTGCCATGCAGGCTGTTTTTGCCCAGTCTCTTTCTTATGGTGGAGTCGTGAACACTGACCTTAATTGAGGCAAGTGAGGCCTGCAGTTCTTTAGATGTTGTCCTAGGGTCTTTTGTGGCAACTCGGATGAGTTTTCTCTGCGCTCTTGGGGTAATTTTGGTCGGCCGGCCACTCCTGGGAAGGTTCATCACTGTTCCATGTTTTTGCCATTTGTGGATAATGGCTCTCACTGTGGTTCGCTGGAGTCCCAAAGCTTTAGAAATGGCTTTATAACCTTTACCAGACTGATATATCTCAATTACAGTACTTTTGTTCTCATTTGTTCCTGAATTTCTTTGGATCTTGGCATGATGTCTAGCTTTTGAGGTGCTTTTGGTCTACTTCTCTGTGTCAGATAGCTCCTATTTAAGTGATTTCTTGATTGAAACAGGTGTGGCAGTAATCAGGCCTGGTGGTGACTACAGAAGTTGAACTCAGGTGTGATAAACCACAGTTAAGTTATTTTTTAACAAGGGGGGCAATCACTTTTTCACACAGGGCCATGTAGATTTGGAGTTTTTTTTCTCACTAAATAATAAAAACCATAATTTAAAACTGCATTTTGTGTTCAATGATGTTATCTTTGACTAATGGTTAACGGTTTTTGATGAGCAGAAACATTTAAGTGTGACAAACATGCAAAAGAATAAGAAATCAGGAAGGGGACAAATCATTTTTCACACCACTGTATATATATGCGATACAGAGAAGAAGCATACTGTATATATGCACAACACAGAAGAAGCACAGGGGCTTTTCTTTCTTTTTTTTTTTATTTTATTTATTTATTTATTTATTTTTGCTTCTTCTCTATTCCTCTTTTGGCGATTGTGTATCATGCAGCTTCGGTATTATTTATTTATTACTTTTCCTGTATATGATCTTCATTAATTAGCCTAAATGTGATTAAATTTTGATAAGATAATCTTTACTAATGAATGTTGTTAACCACCCGATGTGGCACAATGGTTAGGTAGGAGAGGAATTACATGGATAGAGAACAGGCAATTGCTAAATGTATTTTTCTCTCTTCCTAGCTATGTTAAAGAGGAACACCAGTGAAAATAACATAATAAAAAAAGTGCTTAATTTTTACAATAATTATGTATCAATGATTTAGTCAGTGTTTGCCCATTGTAAAATCTTTCCTCTCCCCGATTTACATTCTGACATTTATCACATGGTGACATTTTTTTATCACATGGTGACATTTTTACTGCTGGCATGTGATGTCAGTGACAGGAGATGCTGCTTGCTTTTTTGGCTGTTGGAAATAGCTGTAAACAGTAAAAAAGCTGTTATTTCCCACAATGCAATGAGGTTCACAGACAGGAAACTGCCAGGCCCATTGTCCTGACATCACACTGTGGGAGAGGTTTCACCACAATATCAGCCATACAGCGCCCCCTGATGATCTGTTTGTGAAAATGAATAGATTAGTCATGTAAAAGGGGGTATCAGCTACTGATTGGGATGAAGTTCAATTCTTGGTCACGGTTTCTCTTTACCTGCCTCTAGCTAAGGAGGCTGTACTCAAACAAGTTTTCTGTTATAGAGACAATTGACATTCCTGTTTTTTCAGCAAGGTAGACATTCAAAGCCACCTTCAAGGATTTTTTTTATATAAGAACCTGGATAGCTGGATGGGTTGGTGAAGACATCTGTGTCTTCTCCAGGCAAATAAGTGTCCCTATCCCAACATGGTGGGTGAGTTGATACCATAAATACACTTTGTATTATGACTGAATGTTCAGGGTGTAAACCCAGAAAAGAGTAGTAGCAGTATTAAATGACTAAAGAAGGGACACAATTAAGGCTTAGATAATTTAAGAAACTCATCTTGAAAAAGGTAGAGGTAAACAATTAGAGAATAATATTTTTAATTGGCAATGGCAGATATAATATGAAGATTGTGTTTTAGTGAAAATATATAGCTACTGCAGTTTATGCTCTGAATAAATCACAAAGAAAGTTTTGTTGAGCTATTTTGGAAGTCTGGTAGGTTTTAGAGAACAGACAGCTATTATTGGTATGATTTTAATCTCGCAATAGATCTGGCATTAGATTCTTCATCAGAATGCATCTAAAACTGGGAAAGTTGTTGACGAATGCTCAACTCCAAGATGTGTGCAGGGTGCTTAATTCAAACATTAGAGATCATACTTACTTTTCAGAACTTTATAATTCATACATTAGTATTCACTATTTACTTACATTTCATGATGTTTTGCTGGATCTCAAAGAAACCTTGGAGAGGACCTGAAACTTTATCAATGAATCATTTAAAAACGGGCTCTAGGTCAGTCCTCGTCGTAGCACAAGAGCGCGCTTGCACGCGCCCACTCGACCACAAACGCCTGCTTGGCCCGCCACCTGGCCCTGTCCTGCGTCCTGTCCCAATGGCTGTCAGTGCTTGACATGCACAGTAGCGCAAAAGCACTGACACACGGACAGGACGCAGGCTGCTTAAAGGGAACCTGAAGCGAGTAAAATTATTTAAAATAAACACATGACGTAATTGCAAATGAATATTACATACTAACCTCACCGTCAGTTCCTCTCAGAAGCTCACCATTTTCTTCTTACAGTGATCCCTTCCAGTTCTGACAATATTTTGTCAGAACTGAAATATACCAGTTGCTGTCAGTTATATATCAGCAGCTGTCAGTTACAACTGGATGTGCAAGGTAATGTCCATGTTTCCCTATGGCTCAAGTGGGTGGGTGATATTACAGTTTAACAGTGTGCTGACCAGGAAGCTGTTATGGGGTAATGGCCATTTTTAAAATGGAGGATGGGGAATTTCATTGATCATAGTAGACAAATGGGACGCAGGAGAGAAGAAAGACATTGAGAAGTAGACTACACAGCATGTAAGTATGACCTGCATATGGTTATTTTGACTTTTTATTTTCAGTTCAGGTTCTCTTTAAAGCAGACCCAAACCAAACATTTTTTTTAATTCAAAATATTTAGTTGCACCACTCTGACACATACAAAGATAAATAAACACTCCTTCAAGCCTATGATCATTTCAGTGCATGCTTTTCACCCTTCTCTTTCCATAACTAGGGTTATACAGGTGGCAGCCATTAGCAATTCCTCCTTTGCCAGACACCACCTACTCCACCAGTTTTCCGGATTCTGTCCCGGCAATATGAAAGGAAGGAAAGGTATTTATTATTATAATTTAGAAAATAATTTGATTTCTGAAATCTTGTATTTTTAATTTGGGTCCACTTTAAGTAATTTTATCTATGTCAATTTGAGTGGCAGACACATCTGGAGTTTGAAATTAAATAAATCCTTTGGGGATGATGCACTAGACTGCAGTAAAGTTGCTGTGCACAGGAAATGCATGGCAATTTTAACTTTACTAATGCCAGGGGAACACCGCACAATTAACCCTTTGGCTGGGTTAACGCATGCATTGCTATAGTAACACGCTGTGAAACGCTGTGACAGGTACAGTTTAAACTAGACTTTGCATGCCCATTGCATGTTCAATTACATACATTGCATGTTCAATTATATATATATGTATAGGGATTTCTTATTTACTGATGTAGCATCAATAATAGCGCTTAGAACTCTGGTTTGAGCACTTGTTGGGAAGAGTATGTACAGGGGTGATGGGACCATTGTAACACATTTTAGATATGGTTGCATTTAGTATGGATACTGGTGGTGATGAGGTTGAGACATGTCAAGAGCTATGGTGTGCTACTACATATATATGGTGGGTATGAAGACTGGGTGATTTTATATGTACCTGCACCAGTCAGGTATATATGGTACATGTTTATGATTACTTACACATAGGGGACTTTTTGGTAGAGCACTTATGGTTAGGAGATATGCAGGTGGTACTATAAGTAGGGTGCACTTCTGTATTATTTTTTGTGTATGTAGTGATAAATATGGACACTTTGACATCGGGGTCCTCTGGTGCTTATGGAGATGACATTCCATCTGCATGAGCAGATTGACCGAGAGACAGATCTCTCTCTGATCGAATCTGATCAGAGAAAGATGTGTTGGCTGCCCATACACTGCAGGCCAATTCCTGATCAATTTCAGCATAAAAATGTTAAGGAATCGGCCTTGTGATGCCGTGTCCGACGACTTCATCACTGCCCCCCAAATGTTAATGTGCCTGGTGCCCCTGCATTAAAATCTCTCATCTGTTCAGTCGCTGCTAGTCCAGCTGCTCCTTCTTCCTCTTTTGCCTCCCATGTGGCTGCCGTCCAATGGCGCCAGTGCAGCCGCCACACGAGAGGCAAGAGAGAGATCATCTAGAATCAAGGTGGCCAGACAAGTGAGAGATTTTAATGCATGGGCACAGTAACTTCTGGGACAAAAGCGGCAGGGGGTTCTGGCGCTCACTCCAATATTGTACGCAGTTACTGCTGCACACCTGATCAACCCATGATTTTCCAGCTTGCTTGATCGATATATTAGACTGATTTCGGGCCATTTGATTGACATACTTGTTGCAGCAGCAATTTTCATCAGTTATATGATTATTAGCGGAAGAAGATAGTCGATCAGCCGCAAAATCGCTAGATGTATGACCACTTTAAAGTATACCTTAGCGCAAATATAAATGTAAAAACAGGGGAGAGCAGGCATGTGTAGTGGGCTCTCTTCACGCCCACTGCTCCCCCTCCGTTACTCTGTACCAACCCCCCCCGAACTTACTTCCTGTTCGGGAGGGTTGGAGCGGACTGCACAGGCGCTGTCTGGCGACGCGCATCCTTGATCATGCGCCCGCGGTCGGGAGCGCTCTGCACATGTGCACCATGTAGTTGTGACGTAGCATGCATGCGCAGTGGGCTCCTGGCCGCGCGATCAAGGACTTGCTTCACTGGGCATCGTCTGCGCAGTCTGCAAACACACACAGAGAATGCATTGGATAACGTGCCTTTCACATTGTGAATCAGTGTTTTAGGGCCTGTTTCCACTACACACGGTGAGGTGCGATCCTCGCATCCCACCGCCTTGCATCTAAACTGCCGCTAATGTTAGTTAATGAAACTGGGAATATGGATAGCATGCTGCAGTTTCCCGCAGTTGGTATCTGATTTCCATAGGGATAGTATTGGTCCGCATTGCATGTCGCACAGAAGCAGCTGCGGCTGTTTGTGGTGTGATGATCGCATCGCACCGCAGCAATGCAGCTAGTGGAAATTTGCCCTAATGTTTAACCCATTCAGGTTCCGTGGTTTTCACGAGAGAAATGTTCACCTCCCATTCATTAGCCTATAACTTTATCACTACTTATCACAATGAACTGATCTATATCTTGTTTTTTCCGCCACCAATTAGGCTTTCTTTGGGGGGTACATTTTGCTAAGAGCCACTTTACTGTAAACGCATTTTAACAGGAAGAATAAGAAAAAAATGGAAAAATTCATTATTTCTCAGTTTTCAGCCATTATAGTTTTAAAATAATACATGCCTCCATAATTAAAACTCACGTATTGTATATGCCCATATGTCCCGGTTATTACACCGTTAAAATTATGTCCCTATCACAATGTATGGCGACAATATTTTATTTGGAAATAAAGGTGCATTTTTTCCATTTTGCATCCATCACTATTAACAAGTTTAAAATAAAAAAAATATAGAAATATTTCATCTTTACATTGATATTTAAAAAGTTTAGACCCTTAGGTAAATATTTACATGTTTTTTTTTTTTTTTTATTGTAATGTTTTTTTTTATTTATAGTAAATATTTTATTTGGATAGTTTTGGGAGGGTGGGGGGTAAACAATTGATTTATAATGTAAATGTGTGTTGATTTTAATTCATTTTTATTTTCAGGTGTAGTATTACTTTTTGGCCACAAGATGGCGGCCATGAGTTTGTTTACATGACGTCACTCTAAGCGTAACACATGCTTAGAGTGGCGCATCAGGCAGTGAATGGCCAGAAAAGGCGCAGCTTCCGAGAGAAGCTGTCGCTTTTTCAGCGGGGGAGAGGAATCAGTGATCGGACTTCATAGTCCGATACATTGATTCCTTGACTACCGAATCCGCGGCCGGGAGTGCGCGTGCACGCGCGCGATCGGCCGCGGGGGCGCGCGGTAGCGCACATGGTTTCTGGACGTAGTTTCTACGTCCAGAAACCAAAATAGGTTAATGAATTCTTCCTCTTTAATATTCTTTCTGTATTTAATTTATTATGTTATTTAGTTTTTATATAAGTACTTAAAAAGAGAACACGTGTTCTGAAAAGATTGCATTTGTAAATACATTTAGTCAGAGGTACCTCTTCTACTATATATAGCTTACACATACTACTGCTAAAAAAGCAAGTAACCTGCAAACATGAGTTAAACACACTTACTTTTGACTTGTGTTGTGAGGGAGAGGAAGATGTTTTCCACTGATTTATGAAAACCTTTTGTCTTGTTGAGCTCCTATGAGAGAATGACAATTTTACATTTCTGCTATTTTTTACTTCTATGTCAAATATCTTATCTGGATTCTAACAAGGTTAGGTTTTCTTTGTTCTACAATAAAACTCTCCTGGTATGTACCACTGACTAATTAGCTTTGGAAGGTTAACCACTTCGCATTCAGTCGTTTTCACTTTATGCATCCGAGCAATGTTCACCTCCCATTGATTAGCCTTTATCACTACTTATCACAATGAACTGATCTATATCTTGTTTTTTCCGCCACCAATTAGGCTTTCTTTGGGGGAGTACATTTTGCTAAGAGCCACTTTACTGTAAATGCATTTTAACAGGAAGAATAAGAAAAAAACTGAAAAAATTCATTATTTCTCATTTTTTGGCCATTATAGTGTTAAAATAATACATGCCTCCATAATTAAAACCAATGTATTGTATTTACCCATTTGTCACGGTTATTTCACCGTTTAAATTATGTCCCTATCACAATGTATGGCGACAATATTTTATTTGGAAATAAAAGTGCATTTTTTCCGTTTTGCATCCATCACTATTTACAAGCTAATAATTTAAAAAAAAAAAAAATATTTCATCTTTACATTGATATTTAAAAAGTTTAGACCCTTAGGTAAATGTTTACGTTTTTTTTTTTTTTTTTAATTGTAATGTTTTTGTTTTGTTTTATTAAACATTTTATGTGGGTATTTTTGGGAGGGTGGGATGTAAACTGTAATTTTTAAATGTAAATATATGTGTATTTTATTATTTTTTTATATTTAGGTGTAGTTTTACTCTTTGGCCACAAAATGAGTTTGTTTACGTGACGTCACTCTAAGCGTAACATGTACGCTTAGAGAGACGCATGGGGAAGCTAGAGCCAGAAAAAGCGAAGCTTCCGAGAGAAGCTGTCGCTTTTTCTGCGGGGGAGAGGAATCAGTGATTGGGCACCATAGCCCGATTCACTGATTGCCTGGCTAACGAACCGCGGGCCGTGAGGCCACGGGAGCGCGCATGGCCTCCTGGATGCAAGTTTTACGTCCAGGAAGGTTAATTGGTTAATGACTAAAGGTGGCCATACACCATGCTTTCTTTATTGCACACACTTGCCACATCTATGTAATATATGAGTAAACGGATGGTTACATAGGCTCTGAAGGAAGTTTTTCCTGATTTACCACTGCTTGCTTTCAGACAACCTCCTAATGTGAGACAACTTATTATCAGAAGTACATTATCTACACCAGAAACTCCAGGCACATTACCCTGCAATAACAAAAGGTGTGAGATCTGCCCTTAAATCTTGTGCACAAGCCAAATACAAATACCAAACTCACAGAAATATCATCAAATACCAGACCAATTTTCCCGTGAGTCATCCAATGTTGTTGACGCCGGTCTGGGATGGTGGGATGTTATTATTTTGTTTGGCTTTTTTGTGACGTTCGGCGTCTGGCCACCGCTTTGGCTGGCCGCCAGACACCGAGCGGAAGTTTTTTGTATATTTTTTTCCTTTTTCTTAAATTATTTTTCTTATTCTGCATTGTTTATATTAAACCCATTAAGGGTTAGAACATGTCCACTTTTTTGCTTGAAAAGGCAAATTTTATGCGTGACCGGTATAGGCGATTGGAATGTCTATGCCTAATGCCGTGCATACACAGCTCGTTTATTGCGCCGGATCGAGCCAGCGGCTCGATGCCGGCGCATCCCCGCTCGTGCGCGCATGCGCACGGATCGATTGCTGCTTGTCCCTGCTGGCGCTTCCTTATCACCGCTCGATTCCCTGCCATTGTCCGCCGGCGGGAATCGAGCGGGTGCGGGTTGAGCGGAATGATCGGGCCAGCTGAATATTATCAGCTGGCCGGATCAGCTGGTCGATACACGGTACAGAAACGTACCGTGTACCCCCAGCATTAGACGATTTACGCTTCCGGGTGTTTTATGCATACGCATTGATTTAGCCGCATGCAAATTTCCAATGTGGATTTTCGCGTGCGTCGGTTATATGAATTTTTTCATTCATGACATGCTCTGCCCTTATTGGTCAGCGCTCCACCGGCCATTTTAAAGCGACCTGGAGCATAAAAATAGAAGCAGTTCCCCATCAGGTCCTCCTCCAGATGGGAGGGTTTACATGTAGGAACTTAGCCTGATTGGTTCATGACAGGGCGTCTAGACCATTTTGATTGGCTCCCTAGTGGAGCAAGCATTATTTAAAGCCAATTGAACTTGTATGTATTCAGAGGGCTTGTCAGCTTGAGAAAAGAGAGGAGGCTCCTCTCGAAACGTCGCACAGACTTGCTCTTTTTATGTCTTTTGATGCTTTAAACAAATAAAGAGTTTGAAATACACTTGAAGATGGTGCTGGGTCTCTTCTCTTGGAGATCCAATGTTGTATACATGATATGCTGCATTAAATGCCCCTCAAGCGTAATCTATATAGGAGAAACAGGACAAAACCTGCGCACAAGAATGAACCATCACCGCTTTAAAATTAATGAGGGTAAAATGGACACACCAGTGGCCCAACACTTCTGTGAACCAGAACACAGCATGCAAGATTTCAAAGTACTTATTCTTATGGGTAACTTCATAAATGAACAAGCAAGAAAGATTTCGGAGTACAAATGCGTGAAAAGGTTTAAGACATTAACAGAAGGTTTAAATTGTGGAATGGGATTCATGACTCCTTATGTAACACTAGCTCCAGCCTTCTGATCACCTGACATCTAACTGCTAAACAGTAACCAGCACAACTGCCATCTACGTGTTAACTATTTACCTGCATCAGTGTTTTACTTCAGCTAACATCTGGAAATATGCCTGAAGAAGGGGACTAGATCCCAGAAAGCTTGCATAATTTAACTTTATCAGGTAGCCATTAAAAGGTATTATTTTTACAAGACTTTTTTTTTTACCTGCACAGGCTCTTTTAACCAGTTCGGCCTTTCTGGACGAGCTTCCCTCGTCCAGAAAGGCACTGCTGCTTTCCCTGCGTGGTGCGCGCGATCGGGCACGCGCCTGTGCGCGCACCCGCCGCTAGCCCCCCGATCAGTGAATGGGAATATAATTCCCATTCACCGATCTAGCTTCCCCGCAGAAACACCGACGCTTTCTATCCAGAGAGCGTGGTATTTCTGCCCCCAGGAAACATCTCCCCTGCATTTAAGTTCCTGGATGCGAGATCGTTCGCATCCAGGACTTTTTTCACTGTGGCCATCTTGTGGCCAAATAGTAAACTGCACCAACATACATTTTAAAATAAACAATTATACTATTTTACATTTAAAATAGCCAGTTTCCCTCCCACACCAAAAATTACCCACATACATTTTTTATTAAAAAAAAATAAATTAAAAAAATACAATAAAAAAAAAAAACATCATAAATAGTTACCCAAGGGTCTAAACTTTTTAAATATGCATGTCAAGAGAGTATGTTATTATATTATTTAAAATTATAAGCTTATAAATAGTGATGGACGCAAATTGAAAAAATGCACCTTTATTTCTAAATGAAATATCGGCACCATAAATTGTGATAGGGACATCGTTTAAACGGTGTAATAACCGGGACAGATGGGCAAATAAAATACATGGGTTTTAATTATGGTGGCGTATATTAATTTAAAACTATAATGGCCAAAAACTGAGAAATAATGAATTTTTTTCATTTCTTGAATGAGATGCATGAGATTTTCGGCACTGCGGTGCTGAACCGGTTAATAATACATAGAAGTGGTAAGATTGAACAACAATGATTGTATGGCATATGGTCAGCTTAATGTTGAACAGCTAGACAATGAATCAGGAAATTATGTTTTCATGTGGTAAAAATTTCAGTCAAAATTTACCAGATCACTTATTATATCATTGATATATACTCACTGGGGATGGTTGGAAATGAGGTAGTAAATCAGGTCCATATTAGTGACATGATTATGATCGGTTAGTTACAGCTGCAAATCAATGTGACAACATGTGTTTTTCTTGCTGACTAGATAATCAGCGATGGCTGGACTTGTTCTGACTGCTTCCACAAATGCTACTTCACCAAAAAATACAAAACGGCACTGCTATCTGCCTAACGCTGAGAAAATAGTTATTTTCAAAAGCTTGTGCATTACTGTTGCCATATTACTGGGTTACTAATAATCATCTATAGACGCTAAAGACAACATATTAGAAAACGTCTACTTTTTAGTATATGCATATAGCTGAGGGGTCAAGATGCTGGTATAATGTAGGCAGGACTTCTAATGCTCAGGGAAATGACTGCATCATGAGGCGAAGAGTCCAGGTAATGCAGACAGTAGGAAAGCTGGAAAGAAACAGATGTGTGTACTCTGTCCAAGTTCACCTGACTATATACTGGCTGCCTGATTGTCAGGGCCGTAGCTGCCTACCATAGGAAAAAATAGGCAGTTGCCCCAGGGCTCCAGAGCCTGTAGGGGCACCCAAGTTGTCCCTCCCCCATCTTAACTGTTGCTCCCCAGGGACTCTGCAGAGTCTGTAAAGTTGGGAGGTGATTGGGGTCAGCAGCCAGCTCAGGGGCCCAGGAGTAAATTTGGCTGCAACAAAAGGCCTCTAATGACGCTTTTTGGTTGGGGGGTGTCTGGTGGGGGGCCCCCAGGCTAATTTTGCCCTAGGGCCCAATTGTTACTTGAACCGGCCCTGCTGATTGTCTATAGGTTGCACAATGAAGACCCTTCTTTGAACAGATATAACATTTGTGCAGTTAAATTTCCTACAGAGTTTGGTGATCTTTTCATAGACAATTTAACACAATTAACTCAATGGCAATTTAAAAAAGTAATATATAAAAATGAATAAAATAATACAGGACAGGAAAATAATGCTTGAACTTAGCCGCAGATAAAAAAAACAACAAATCTTACCAGAAAATCATTAAACTTGGGAGAAACATGAGTAAAAGCTGTACAACGCTGTAATGTCCCTAACAGTGCTTATTGTTGTAATGTTTACCCTATCTATTGTGCAGCGTAAAATGTTATCGCTTTATTAAAGTTTAATAATGAGGACAACACTGACCAGTTTTGCCGTGCAGGCATTCTAAAACATACATGTAAAAATTCAGGAATCAAGGTTTTGACCAAAATCAGTAGTAGGATAGGTGTATGGAGTGATACTTTATCAGACCAATCAACATCACTTAATTTGACTAAGCAGTGGATTATGTCTATGGCATGTTTAACACTTCATCAGCAATAGGGCTGCTGGCCATACACTGCTGCTGTGCATAGCATCCAGTAAAAAGCCCTAGAAGAGAACAATGAATTATTCTTGGTGGCACACCAGAGTAAATATGGGTGGGAAAATGTGGCAGCTAAAACTTTTATTAGAAAAGTATTATTCTAACGCATGTTTTCTTCAGATAGTGCAAAGTGTACAAATATACCATGATGTAAGCTATCTCTATTTGTCTTTTGATTAAAAACAGCAAAAATATATACATTACTGTAACAAAACAACCTTGATTTGATAAGAGAGTCATTGGGCCATATGCAACTCACTTTTTCAGGGAGTTTTCTCCTAGGAGATATTTTGAAATATTGTTAATAAAATGCCTTATAAGCCACCGGCAAGCAAACAAATACTCAAAATTATTTTGACAATACTTTTTCACCTACTTTTGGTACTTATTTCATTGCAAATTGCTAAAAAGTTAATTTGAAGATGAAAAATTATCTCCTAGGAGAAAACTCAGGAGAAAAAGTGAATTGCATATGGGTCATTATGAGAGGCTGTAATCACTACATCACTACGACGTGATTTTTCCAGAGATTTTTCCGATGACCAGCGGTACTCTGAGCGACAAGTGATTGTTTCTGTAATCTAGCGACGTGGGTACAGCAGCCACACCCATGGAGCTTGAAACTAACTTCCTCATCTCAGCTGCTTATCCTTCCTTCCTAATCCTCAGCTTATCTCAAAACTTTAAAGCCTCATCTACACGCTGCGATCCGGCGGCTTGATTAGCCGCCGGATCGCCTCTTTCGCTGTTTCTGCCTTATCAGTCTGCAGACAGAAAGTACACACGCTGGACTGTCGCTGGGACGCCCGCCCAGCAGGAGGGTCCGACGGACTCGTCGTTCCATAATATCAAGTGTGGGTACGAGCCTTTAGGGCCTGATTCACAAAGCTTTTATGTTAAATTATCTCACCTTATTTATTAACTCACAATTCATCCCTCCTTAAATGACTTAACTCATGATTTACCTCTCCTTATCTAACTTAACTCATGGTTTAGCTCTCCTTATTTGGCATAACTCATGGTTTAGCTCTCCTTATTTGACATAACTCATGGTTATGGAAGGATAGAACATCAAAACTGTTTTGCATTTTCAAGAAATAAAAGGTAAATACTGTTATACATTACCCCAGCGTTATAGTCATGGACAGCTTCAGAGAAAGGAGGAGGCGTGGGAGGCACAACAGAAATCTTACTGTGACATCAAAAAGAAAGCAGAATCTTATTGAATTACTTGTTGAAATACCATTTTACAGCATGGGAAGACATTTCAAGCAGACTTAGTTTTATTTCAGATTTCAGAGATTCCTAACCGTCCTCCCTCATTGTAGCAGGCAATAGCAAGGACAATACATTGTCAGCCTGACCACACTCATGGCATCTTGAAATTGACATGTCTTCTGTAATTGAGGTGTTACATCTGCACAGAATTATGTGTGGAGGAGGGAAGATTGCGTTAGGCGGCAAAACATCTAGTCCTTGCCCTGCTAGCAATGCATCTGCACAGAGCTTGGCCCTGCACTTTCAGTACAGTAATTGTACTCACCTATCATCTGCCACACATATTTGCCCTAATGGTGCCCATACATGGTACAATAAAAAGGTTCGATTTTCCTGCTTATTTCACCAAAACACTTGAATCGAACAATTATCCTGTTGTTTCAATAAAAATCTGATCGGACATGTTGGAAAAATCATTATATTCTATCTAACGTAATAATTGAACAAAATTATCTAAACGAAAAAGAATGAAAAAATTGTACCATGTCCATGTATGGGCACTCTCAGACAGATTGATCCTAATTCATTGTTATTTCTTCAGATACCATTGATTTTCTGAGCTCTTCTTATTACTATCCATTTATAAGTTATTTATAAATTAGATCTTGGATGATATCTCTATAATATTTAAATTTAAGTAACAATATTATCACCAAATATATTATAGTCACAATATAATCACCAAATTCTTGTGGAGAATGAAATCCACAGTGTATAAGGTACGGCAGATATCAAATATCTGAATCATGACATGAACAAGACAATAAAATAGTTGTTTATTATTACATACTTCATTTTTTGGAAGGTTTTCAAAAGCTTGCCACCAGTTGTTTCATGTTTCCCTGCAAAACAAAATACGCATTTGCCCCTTTAATTATATGCATTAAAACCTAAAACCAAAATTCAAGAAATCTGGCTGCTGTGTTGTCCCTCCCCCTTTCAAACTCTCTAAATACTAATACTAAATACAATATTCCTCAATAGAGATGCTCAATGTGATGCAAATAGTTCTGACTAGAATGCAAATGTAATGCTAATTGTATCCAACTTGTATTTGGGCCAATCAAATGTACTTCCTGTTGATTTCAATTGGCCCATTTAAAATTTGATTGAAATTTACATGCAAGCCATAATTATTTGAATCTCATTGACCGAATATTTTCTTTCCATTATAACCTAAAGCCTTATTTCAGGAGAATATTGTTTGGTTTTGCAAAGGGTGTTGAAGTTAGGGCATAATTCATACTATTGGATGTAAGCAAAACCAGAGAAACAACAGGCACTGCAGTTCCTAGTGTTTTATAAGACAACGGTTTGCTGGTAGCTGTAACAGGGATCGGGTATTGGGTAGCAGGAATAGCGTGCTCAAATCCAATGAAGAAACATAGTAATCAGTGTATGGAGTAGAAATGGTCAGATTGGCACATGCATCTCCTTGCTTAAAAACCGCTTTATTTGCACATTATTTGCTGTATAGCACAACATAAAAAGTTCCAGTAACAGCAAAAGTTCCCACCCGATCCTCTGGTCAGTGGGGTAAAGTGGGAGCGGTGGTTAGCGAGCGGTGGTTAGCCTGCATGTGCCAATCTGACCATTTCTCCTCCATACAATAATTCATACTATGTGACGCCAGTGGCTGTCTGTTTATATCATAAAGCAGGGCACCTATGTTACTCTCTCCATTGCTGTACGTTGTGTCGCTGATCTTATGCACTGACACTGAATGTGACAGCGATGCATTCTGAGAAAAATGCATACAGTGATGCACAGTGTATAAGCGAGAACATCAGACAGTCTATACACTTCTGATCTCCTTGCGTATTGCACATTATACTCATTGCTGAAATGCGCACAAAAATGTGTATACTATACTGTGAACAAGGCCTAACTGCTTTCTGACCCCATCTGTGAGAATTTGTTGCCCCCTTTAACCATTCTTGGGAATATCAATTTATATATTAAAGCGACAAGACTCCAAAAGAGTCTCAAAAACAGGAACTTAGAGGGGAGCAATCTTTTTAAGTGACACAGACAGGAAAAAAAAACATTTGAAACCCTTTTTCACGCTATTTCATTTTTTTTCTTAGGTTTTGGCTTTAATGTCTGCTATAGTAAAATCTAGAAGGAAAATTCAGCACTTGTGGGGAACTATGGGATAACATTCCATCATTTGCATCATCCTATACAATAATCCCTAACTGTCCCTGCATCATCCTCCTCCTGGTTGTGTATCAGTGGTTTTCAGCTACTGCACATGTGTAGCTGAATGGAGGAGGACGGGGACAGAAGGAGCGGGCGGCCGTTGGGTAGTGTTGCCATGCGCTTGCAGCGGGGAGTGCGGCGATGGCTTATGAGGAAAGCCTAGCTCCCGTTTTTAAAAGGGCATTAGGCCTAGTTCATTAATATTTCACTCAATGAATAAAGACTTAATATGGTTATTAGTATTGGTGGTCGAATTTGGCACCACAAACACATCCCTTCAGCACCATTTCAGGAATGAACAGCTGGACAGGATGCATTTCATTTAACTCTGATACTTCTTTCTTCCAAGCTGAAAGAAGGAAGTATGGGTGGGAAGGAGCATCAGTGTTAAATGAAATGCACCCTGTTCTGCTGTTCAGTCCTGAAATGGTGCTGAATGCTTATGTTCAGGTTCCAAACCACGTGGTGTCAAATCTGAACACCACCACTTATTGTTATATAGGAAATGTTATAGCTTTACATAGTTACATAGTTATTTGGGTTGAAAAAAGACATATCCCTGTTGATCCAGAGGAAGGCGAAAAACCCTTACAAGGCATGGTCCAATTAGCCCCAAGAGGGAAAAAATCCTTCCCGACTCCAGATGCCAATCAGATAAAAACCCTGGATCAACATCATTAGGCATTACCTAGTAATTGTAGCCATGGATGTCTTTCAACGCAAGGAAAGCATCTAAGCCCCTTTTAAATGCAGATAAAGAATTTGCCATAACTACTTCCTGTGGCAATGCATTCCACATCTTAATCACTCTTACTGTAAAGAACCCTTTCCTAAATAAATGGCTAAAACGTTTTTCCTCCATGCGCAGATCATGTCCTCTAGTCCTTTAATAAGGACGAGGGACAAAAAGCTCATCCACCAAGCTTTTATATTGCCCTCTGATATATTTATGCGTGTTAATTAGATCCCCTCTAAGGCGTCTTTTCTCTAGACTAAATAAACCCAGTTTATCTAACCTTTCTTGATAAGTGAGACTTTCCATCCCACGTATCAATTTTGTTGCTCGTCTCTGCACCTGCTCTAAAACTGCAATATCTTTCCTGTAATGCGGTGCCCAGAACTTAATTCCATATTCCAGATGTGGCCTTACTAGAGAGTTAAACAGGGGCAATATTATGCTAGCATCTTGAGTTTTTATTTCCCTTTTAATGCATCCTAAATTTTTATTAGCTTTAGCTGCAGCAGCTTGGCATTGAATACGATTTAACTTGATGTCGATGAGTACTCCTAAGTCCTTCTCCAAGTTTGATGTCCCCAACTGTATCCCATTTATTTTGTATGGTGCTAGACCATTGGTACGACCAAAATGCATGACTTTACATTTTTCAACATTGAATTTCATCTGCCATTTATGTGCCCATATAGCCATCCTATCCAGATCCTGTTGCAATATGACACTATCTTCCTGAGAGTTGATGATTCTGCAGAATTTTGTATCATCTGCAAAAATAGCAACATTGCTTTCTACTGCGTCTACTAGGTCATTAATAAATAAATTGAAGAGCACTGGACCCAGTACAGACCCCTGTGGGACCCCACTGCTAACAGTCACCCATTTTGAGTATGATCCATTGACCACAACTCTTTGTTTTCTGTCCATTAGCCAGTTCCCTATCCATGAACACAGACTCTTCCCCAGTCCTTGCATCCTCAAGCTTTCTCACCTCTAGGATGGAACACATACACTAACATATTCACAGAATGTCTGTAGCACACCTCGGGCAGCTCACATTAGGAAAAATTACTTTTTAATTATTTTTTTTTTGTATAAAAGGATAAAAAAAAAAAATTATGGTAGTTATGTGCCCTGGATATGGCTACTGGGGTGAATAAGAAATTCTATCCCCACCTATGTTTAGAACTGATCAAAGTTTCATATAAATATAAAATAATGGAAGCTAACAGACTGATGTGGGTAGAAAAAATTACAACTCCAAGCCCTGTAACAGGCATAGTAATTCCTCACACTTCTCAAATCTTGACTATTACCTGCAGATGGAAATTTCTTCCCTCTTTCTTCAAAGAACCAATCACCAGTCTTCAATTTTGTTTCTCTAAAATAAAAATAAAAATATCAGTGCTGTATAGTGTGTGTGTATACTGTATATATTTAATGTACTTCTGTTGCAACCTATTGCATCCTGATTACAGGTGCTTAGTGTCATAATGTCAGTACAGTGGAGGAGACGGTGTGCTGAAAGTTGGCTGTGCATAATGACATTCAGTCATGTATGAAGAGAGCTGGGGCTCTAGGGATATTTTCTGTCAGCTAACAGAGTATAATATGTCTTGTTTGTACCTATTGCCATTAGGGAAAGAACAAGAAACTGATAGAAATATGGTATAATATCCTTATCCATTTATACATACAAGTGATATCTATTTATACATACAAGTGAACGCAAACTGATATGGTTAAATCAGATAGACAGCAATCCAGTCAGCAAATGGAATATTACCAGTATGCCCACAGATGTATAATACTTTATAAAAAATATTAGTCTAAAGGTGAGGGCGAGTAGGATGTCCTGACACACATCTTGTGAGCCCAGATAGTGCAGTATATTCTGAAGTCTTGCTGATGTGAGCAACCAACTAAATTAGCAGGTGGATAATTTTTGCCCATTTCCACTCAGGCGACCTTGGGAAAAAAATTGTGTGTGGTCATTGTCTTAGAAAAAAAAAAAAGGAATTCGGTACAACCAAGGTTGCAATAAAACTGGGTTAAAACAAATAAAACATAAAAAGAACAGTTGGCTTATCTCAAAGAATGACACTAGATCTAAAATAAGGAATTTTATTTGGACAACTGGCAAATAATGGAGCCACATTTCGTGGACTCGAGTCCACTTCCTCATGCCAAGCTTTGACCACTCAAAGCTCGGCTGCATTGTGTACTGGCATAAATTATTTTTCTCTTCTGGAGTTGGGCTTTTATTTGTGCCAAAAAAAATAGAATTGTATTACAAAAATATGGTCATAATTTATTTATTAAAAAATATTGATGCTATATAAAAATTCATGCTTAATTCATTACACAGTACCAATGTGCTCCCCTAGTAAAAACTGGACCAGTGAGTCCAGTCTGCGAGAACTCTGACATTTACTAGCTACTATATCGCAATGCTCATATGTATACCCTAGGAGTATAAGCCACCTTAGGCTAATCTCCTTGGTAAATTATTAGTGCACAATTACCAGGCCTGGTTCAAATGAAATGCAAAAGTCCATGAATGACTCTGTAATTATGATACTCCTGCTGTGAAGTGTCATCAAAATACATAAACTAAATCAAAGGTGCAAATGTCCCTTTAAGACACCGGTTGCATATATTATATTATAATACTACAGAATAATTTTGCTGTTTCACTTGAATGTCCCAAACATACTGAGATACTTAACAGCCTGTTGAACTTTCCTTTCTGTACATCGTGTTGATTCACAAACCAAGGTGCTTTCTGTAACTTGTGTCAGATAATTTTTGCAGATTCCTCCACTTGAGTACAATTATGAGTACAAAGGTGGACCAAGAAAAAGAGGTTATTGACTTGTTTGCTCTACTTTGGAGAACAGGGAGGGAAGTACTCGATGGACGTATGTCTTTTTTTTTAACCCAAATAACTCTGTAAACTATGTACACTTGATTTATCAGATAAATATATGGTAATAGCTGGTAAGAGGAACATAGTTACCCGTGAGCACTGCAGACTGTACACTTCCACACAAGGTAGTAGTGGTAAACCTGGCACTCATGGCAGACTCTGTGGCTGCAGCCATTGCAGACAGCACCTCGGTTGAGAACTCTTCCTAGAGCTTTCTGGCAGCGGGCACACGATCTTTCTTGGTACTCCTTCCTGACACTTTTTGCACCTTTCCATCTCAGCTGTTGTAACTGTGCCTTCAGTTTCCTGTATCAAGCAGAAATTACCAGAAAAATAATAAACTTCACAATGAAATCCACTGATGACCAACTTACCTTACAATAGCATCAACTAATACTAATGTAAATACAGCTACAGTACTTATGGCAGAAGTGAGTCCCTAATATTCAGTTCTTCTCTCATGTAGGAAGTAGGGATGAACAACGAGATGAACATTTTTATCCTTGCATTTAAATGTCATGTAAATATAATGGAGCTTGAACTCAGACCAATAACAATTGACAAAGAGGTATTCTGATTGGTCCAATTTCAAGATGAACATAATTTAAATGAAACTTGAATGCAAGGAGAGATTATTTGCATTTCATAGCTTATCCCTACTAGGAAGTCGAAGCTGCATTAGCAAATAAAAGCTATAACAGACAGTCCCTTACTTACAAATGACTCTAGTTACATACTGTACATCTCATACATACAAACAAAAGTTGTAATCGAGACAATATAATGTTATAATAATATTGTAATAATATACTGTTGGCTATTACATATTTTTGTTGTTACAGGTTGCAGTATTGCAAAATCTGCTGAACGTAAAATACCTAGCTGCTTGGTGTCCAGAGTCAGGAGACATTTTTCTTGCTTCTCCCCCTAATGTCTGAGAATAAATCAGACACTAGAGCTCCTAGACGCTAGGAAAAGAAGTCTTCAGACTAGGAGAGCAGACTGAGGAGGTGAGTAGTTCCACCTGCTGCGCTACTCTGCCAATGGGGTCCGGGGGACATCCGGGGCCATTCTAAAATGGGGGGGGGGGTCCTGGGAGACATCCTGGGGCTACTCTGCTATGGGTGATGAGGGACATGAGGCGGTTTCTCCTGGAAAAGAACCACTAACACTGGCGACCCACAAGGGTGTGTACTGTCCCAGATGATACATCATCTGCTGACTCTGTTAAGGTCAATAAATTTGCGAATGATAAGATCATCTTTGGTATCAGCAGAGAGGGTGAACCCGCCTACCGCAGTGAGATAAAGCGAATCTGCAATTGGTGTAAAGAAAACAAGCTTGTCCTGAACACTGCTGAACCGAACTGTTGAAATGACTGTGGACTTCATGAAGTGCCCTCCCTCACTCAATCTCATCTGCACTGAGGTCACCAGGGTACCAAATTTTCGGTTCCTGGGTACAACCATCACCAACGACTTGAGATGGGTTGAAAACACCACCAAATCCCCCAAAAAGCTCAGCAAAGGCGGTTCTTCCTGAGACAACTGAGGAAGTTCACACAATCCAGTCTTTAACTGCATTGAGGTCACCAGGGTACCAAAAGTTCGGTTCCTGGGTACAACCATCACCGACTTGAAATGAGACCAATAAATCTCAAAGGAAAGCTCAACAAAAGCTGTTCTTCCTGAGACTTCCTGAGGAAGTTCGGTATGCTTTTAAACACAATTCTGAATTACATCAGTAAACACAATTTATGCTTGTTGTAGGAGATGAATCAATAAACCCAACCTTTAATACTTTACTTAAAACAGATATACAGTAGCCTGCGCTGCCTATCCACGTTTTTGTATTAGAGAAATGATGGGGGGCTATAAAACTAAACATACTTTAGTGGCAACTGAATCTACAGTATTGTCAGGTAGCGATGGCTCGAACCTCCGATTTTCAGTTCCCAAACCTCGAACGTGAACCTCCGCAAAAAAGTTCGGTTCACGCAAACTTTCGCAAACCGCAATAGACTTCAATGAGGATGCGAACTTTGAAAACTAGAAACATTTATGTTGGCCACAAAAGTGATGGAAAAGATGTTTCAAGGGGTCTAACATCTGAGTTTTTGCATGAAGCATTTTAAGGGCAGAAATCACAATGCATGCTAAATTGGATTCCTAAAGTGCTTTAAAACATCTTGCATGTGTATACATCAATCAGGGAGTGTAATTAGAGTACTGCTTCACACTGACAGACCAAACTCACTGTGTAATGCACCGCACACAGCTGACGGCCATGCTGGACTGGTGCGCACCATGGCCAGAGTGCAGGCCATGGCGGTTTTCAAGCCCATATGGTCGCCGGGCTGAGGTAGCTCAATGACAGAACAACAGTGACTGTCCAGCTGATCGAATTTGGTCTGTCCACAATGAAGCAAAGACCTTATTATCTCGGGTGTGCCCCCCCCCCCCCCCCGAGACACTCATATAGCCGTCGGTCATTGCTTCATTGTGATACGCAAGCCCCTTCACCGCGGCAAGGTAACGATCACAAAGGGGAATTGACACATGTACATGCCTTTTGTTTTGTTGTTGCAGCTGCAGTGCATCCAGAAAAATTAGGCAGGCAAGTACACACACCAGAAAAATTATTATAGCGGCTGCTGCTAGCCTGAAGTCCTGTACCCTGTTGGTGGTGGCGGGGAAGGCAGTCAAGCGGATTGCAGGCAGAGATGCTGTGTGGGGAGCGACTTCTCTTCTCAGTGACAATGCCTCCGGCTGCGCTGAAGGTCCTTTCTGACAGGACGCTTGAGGCAGGGCAAGACAGAACTTGGATGGCAAATTGGGACAGCTCTGGCCACAGGTTAAGCCTGCGCACCCAGTAGTTCAAGGGTTTATTGCTGCTCACAGTGTCTACATCCACACTTAAGGCCAGGTAGTCAGCTACCTGCCGGTCCAGGCGTTGGTGGAGGGTGGATCCAGAAGGGCTAAGGCGAGACGTTGAACTAAAGAATGTCCGCATGTCCGACATCACCATGAGATGGCTAGAGCGTCCTTGCCTGCGTGGGCATGGGAGGAGGAGGATTACTGGCAGTGACACCTTTATTCCATTGTGCTGTGACATCACCCTTAAACGCATTGTAAAGCAAAGTTGCTAGCTTGTTCTGCAAGTGCTGCATCCTTTCTGCCTTCTGGTGATTTGAAAACATCTCCACCACTTTGTGCCTATACCGAGGGTCTAGTAGCGTGGCCACCCAGTATTGCTCATTCCCCTTGAGTTTTTTTTATACGGGGGTCCCTCAAGAGGCTGGACAGCATGAAAGACGCCATCTGCACAAAATTGGATGCAGACATACTATCCATCTCCTCTTGCTCTTCCTCAGTGATGTCAGCTAAGTTCTCCTCCTCCCCCCAGCCACGAACAATACCACGGGAAAGTTGAGCAGCACAAGCCCCCTGCAACACCTGCTGCGGTTGTTCTTCCGTCGCCTCCGCCTCCTCCTCCAAAACAACACCTTCCTCATCATCTGGCTCCTCTTCCCTACCCGACTCTTCCTCCTCCTCCTCCTCCTCCCCCCTCTGTGCTGCCGCAGGTGTTGAGGAATCATCTGCTTCTGCTGAGAATTTATCCCACAACTCTTCCTCCTGTTCCTGTTCACGCTCCTCCACAGCTTGATTCACCACTCTACGCACAGCATGCTGCAGGAAGAAAGCGTATGGGATCAAGTCGCTGATGGCACCTTCACTGCGACTCAACAGTTTTGTCACCTCCTCAAATGGCCACATGAGCCTGCAGGCATTTCGCATGAGTATCCAGTACTGCGGCCAGAACATCCCCATCTCCCCAGAACATGTACTTTGACTGTAGTTGTAGAGATACTGTTTGATGGCTTTCTCCTGCTGTAGCAGGTGGTTGAACATCAGGAGGGTCGAATTCCAGCAAGTCGGGCTATCGCAAATCAAGCGTCTCACCAGCAATTTGTTTCTCCGCTGAATATCGGCAAAGCGTGCCATGGCCGTGGAAGACCACCTGAAATGCCCACACACCTTCCTGGACTGCTTCAGGACGTCCTGTAAGCCTGGGTACTTAGACACAAATCTCTGAATTATTAGGTTCAGCACATGTGCCATGCAGGGTATATGTGTCAACTTTCCCAAAATTCAAAGCCGAAATAAGATTGCTGCCGTTGTCACACACCACGTTGCCGATCTCCAATTGGTGCGGGGTCAGCCACTGATCCACCTGGTTGTTAAGAGCAGCCAGGAGAGCTGCTCCAGTGTGACTCTCCGCTTTGAGGCAAGACATGTCTAAGATGGCGTGACACCGTCGTACCTGACATGCAGCATAGGCCCTGGGGAGCTGGGGCTGTGTAGCTGGAGTGGAGATCACAGCACCAGTAGAGTAGCACTGCCACTCAGCCAAGGAGGACGACAGTGAAGAGGATGTAGCAGGAGGAGTAAGAGGAGAAGGAGAGGAAGTGGAAGCAGGCCAGGCCTGCCTGCAAGCCGTGGTGGTGTCACAACTTGGACCGCTGCAGAGCCACGTACTCCCTGCTTGCCAGCGGTCACCAGGTTGACCCAATGGGCTGTGTAAGTAATGTACCTGCCCTGACCGTGCTTGGCAGACCATTCTTCCGTGGTCAGGTGGACCCTTGACCCAACGCCGTGTGCCACAGAGGACACCACTTGCCTTTCAACTTCATGGTACAGTTTGGGTATCACCTTTTTTGAGAAATAATTGGGGCCTGGTATCTTCCACTGCAGTGTCCCAATGACCACAAATTTTCAGAAGGCCTTAGAGTCCACCAGCTGGTATGGTAACAGCTGGCGAGCTAACAGTTCCGCCAAGCCAGCTGTCAGACACCGGGTAAGGGGGTGACTGGCAGACATTGTCTTCTTCCGCTCAAAGATTTCCCTCACGGACACCTGTCTGCTGCTGTGTGCAGAGGAGCAGGAACCGCTCAAGGTGAGAGGCGGAGTGAAGGAGGGTGGCTGTGATTGTGAAAGTGCAAGGGAGAAAGCGGCTTAAGATGATGCACCTGAAGGAGGAAGAGGAGAAGGAGGGTGGCTTTTCTTTTGTGTGCTGCTTTTCCTCTGGTGCTTTTCCCATTGCAGTTTGTGCCTTTTCTCCATGTGCCTTAGGCAGTTGTCCCTACACAGCTGTTGGCCTTTCCATGGCTCAATTTTTGGTGGCAGAGAGAACAGATGGCATTGCTCTGATCTAAGGCAGACACACAAAAAATGTTCCAAACCACTAAGCCCCCCTGGGGTGAGGGCACTATGGTGGCCTCAGCAGCTGACGTTGAAGGGCATGTTGGCTGGCTGTCCATAGGTGGCGATGCATCTCGCCGGACACTGCCACCAGCTGTTTCTGAAGACGAGCTCCCTCTGCTTCTTTCAGCCTACTCCATTCTGACTCCCCCTCTGAACTGTCCCCTTGGTCATCTTGTCTCTTAGGATCCCACGTGGCATCCGTATCATCATAATCATCCTCCCCAGCTTCGCTTGCCTCAGACACCTCATAAACTGCACCAACAGCAGGTACTTCATCATCCTGCTCCTCACACGTTACGCCCATAGTGTTGCCTAACTCAGGCATATGAGGTGGTGTAACTTGCTTAGCACCTTCATCTTGTTGTAACAATAATGTCTGGGAATCAGTTTATTCCCCACCAAATAATTCCTGCGAAGTGTCAAATGCAGCGGATGTGGTTCTTGTAGTAGCGCTGGTGGCTGAGAAAAATGAGGTGTTCTGTGTTAAATAGTCAACCAAGTCCTGACAATCTTGGGAGTTGATGGGACGTCCCTTCTTCTGAGCACTATACTTTGGGCCAGGGCCGCACGAAATCACGTCAGCACGACCTCGAACAGACCTGCCGGGTGTTAACCTCTTGAGGACTGCAGGGCTAAACCCCCCTAGTGACCAGGCCATTTTTAGTAAAATTGGCCACTGCAGCTTTAAGGCGAAGCTGCAGGGCCGCACAACATAGCACACAAGTGATCCCCCCCTTTTCTCCCCACCAACAGAGCTCTCTGTTGGTGGGGTCTGATCGCTCCCCCCATGTTTATTTATTTATTTTTTTACAAATATTATTGTTGGTGCTTTTCTTTTTTAAAAAATTGTTTCTTTAATTACAGTCCCTCCCTCCCTCCCCACAGCCAGCCAATTACGGCGATCGGCTGTCATAGGCTTCCGCCCATGAGAGCCAATCGCTCTCGTCCCCCAGGACTGATCGCAGCGCTGCACAGTGTAGACAGCGATCATGCCGTCTAACAGTCTGCCGAGCGGCAATAGCCGTTCGGAGACTGAAGGCAGGGCGGAGCTCCGCCCCCCAAGCAGATCTCCTGCAAAACAGAGCCCCAGGACTTTACGCCAATCGGCGCTAGGCAGTCCTGAGGCTGCCGCCGCAGCCACGCCCCACGGCGTGACGCGGTCGGAAAGTGGTTAACAGACACCCGGCATAAATTTATTGGTATACGCCACAAAGTGTTGCAACACGTTTCACAGGTATAATCCTGCATTTTCAGGCAATAAAAAAGGGAAGCACACAATTGAAAACCAGAGACAAAAGGGGTGCATCAGATCCATACACTGTAAATGTTCATGAATTTTGTTCACATATTGCATGGTTATAATTCATCAGATTTATAAACTATTATTGTGATATATACTGGTAACACTTTATATAGCCTGTAGTATTAGTGCTATGGTATGGCTGTAACTGGCTAATATGTTGTGCAAAATGCATATAGGAATATTGGTGAAATAAAGGTTATGGTATTGCCAGGTATGTGGGAATATTGGTGAAATATAGGTTATGGTATTGCCAGGTATAGGGGAGGGAAAACAAAGATACTCCAGTGTTCGTGTTCTCCATTACTGATAAGGAGAAAAAAAATGTCCAGGCTATGAGCATCTTAAAATGGACATTGAGTGTAAGGTATTAGGAATTATACCGCAAATTCAAAATGAACTTCCGCACTTCGGCCAGAATTAGGCAACATACGACACTGGGCTACCTCTACGCGGTGTATGTGACTACGCAAGAGAATTTAATTTTGTAACGAAGACCCCAGCTTTTAACTTAGCTGTAGGGACAGCATTGATTGCTGCATGATTTTTATTAATGGATTCGCATGAGGATTAGCATGAGTGTGTTTTTTTTAAATTGTATTTGATCCTTTGTGGCTAGGATTTTATTTCACGCTCTCCCTCTTCCCCTATTAGTGATCTTAACACACAGCTTGCTGGTGTGTTCACATGGTACACATGTAGATACTAGCAGCTCCGTTGCAGGATTAGTTAGATGCACTATCTGTCCCAGGGAGGATGTTAAGGATATGTGCTCCTATTCCTTAGATAGGTTTTGATGCGCTGAATGCGTGCATGCTTGTGCTATGCATGTTACAGGGCCAGAGTTAGGACACATACGACACTGGGCTACCTCTATGCGGTGTATGTGACTACGCAAGAGACTTTATTGCCTGAAGAAGCAGGACTATACCTGTGAAACGTGTTGCAACACTCTCCACTCTCCTTAGTTTTGCAGCAAGTAGGCCTGCTCTGATCTGCACTACGAGTGAAAGTAGCCTGTACTGCGCTCCACACACTACCAGGAGCGTCATTGCTAACAAGGGTAGAGATACCCAGGAATGCATACAATACCGTGGGAGGTCTGTAACAATAATTTTATCAGTGACTGCAAAGTGTGAGTGGTAACACTGCATTCCCTTTTGTTTATATTCCTATTATTCCTGGTTTTCCCCAGGTTGCTTATTTGTACAGTACTGTATATCCAGTGCCAGGGCCTTTCATCTTGTCTTACAATGTTATTAGGCATCAACTCACTTGCAACCAGCCTGAAGAGAGCAGCCGACCATGGGTTTCACACTGATTTATGACGCATGCACCGCCCACTGTTTACTAGATCTAGAGTCAGCATCACGTAGGGGCCAAAAAAAATGTTTACTATAACAGAAGTTTTATTATATCATAGTTTACTATACCAGGCATTGCACCCATAGACTTATAATGGAGATTGGCCGGGACCTGGAGAGGTAGTTTACAAACAGAGTTTACTATAATGAGATTATACTGTATACAAGCTAGCTGGCTAGCCTGACAAGCTAGGTGGCTAACCTAAACCACACCCTATTCTCAGACTCTATCGGATCTAGCTGGTTACCTATATAACTGCACTTCAGCACTGGTTCTGAATAAAATTTCCCCTGCAATTTGCCGTTTTTCCTGCCTTACTTTATGCCCAACTGTGGCACAAGACGGAGCTGAAGTTACTTTTAAAACACTGTAATTTTGCCTCTAGCAATAGCTGGAAGCCAAATTACATCATTCCCCACTATCCATGTGGACCTAGAGGGGGAATAGTAATCAACGCCGCCGGGACTTGTACAGCAACAGGATAAGCCATATATCGGCTGTGTCCTACGCCCAAATCTCCCGGCGGTGATTTTATATGTATGCCTTCCCTGCACTGCAGTCAACTCACATCTTCCCAAGCATCTGAGCAATGTTGCCTCTGCAATTGAATGCCTTTTCAATTCTACATTCCCTGCCTCTGCTGTTACTTTTGTCCACCCAAAACACGACCCCTGCTTAAAAACAAAACAAAACCGAAAAAAATGCCAACACAATCAGATGTGATATTTCTACTCATCATGCTACTCACATGCTACATACCCCAAGCTAGAATTATTTTTGTTTCACTACTTTTATTTTAGTCCTTCAGACAGTGATTTTACCACCTCCATGTAGTAGTATGAAAGCAAACTGATTTTGAATACTATAAATAGATTGTGTAGGTCAGCTCTCATACTACATGCAAGGGGTAAAATTGGGCAATCATTGTCCAATCAAAATTGGATGTGTGTACCAGGCTTTAGGTTAAAGGGACTCCGAGCTCACCCAAAAAAAGAAAGTTGTACTCACCAGGGGCTTTCTCCAGCCCAGTGCTGGTCGGGAGGTCCCACGCCGGCGTCCTGGCTCCTCTCCTTCTCCCCGCTCCGGAATGGCTGACAGGCCGCAGCCCGGGCGACACTCGGCAGAGTGTCGGGCTGCTCCTTCCGCGTATGACGCGGCTGACGTCACACGCCGGCCGCCTCGCGTCATCACGGCGGCCGGCGTGAAAGTACTGCGCATGCGCGCTTTAATCGCGCATGCGCAGTACTTTCACGCCGGCCGCCGTGATGACGCGAGGCGGCCGGCGTGTGACGCCAGCCGCGTCATACGCGGAAGGAGCAGCCCGACACTCTGCCGAGTGTCGCCCAGGCTGCGGCCTGTCAGCCATTCCGGAGCGGGGAGAAGGAGAGGAGCCAGGACGCCGGCGTGGGACCTCCCGACCAGCACTGGGCTGGAGAAAGCCCCTGGTGAGTACAACTTTCTTTTTTTGGGTGAGCTCGGAGTCGGAGTCCCTTTAAGTAAGAAAATTCTGTCTTCTACTTGGACAGTGTGAAAATTACTGTACACTATGCCACATGCCATGGGCTGAGTGAAGTATAAATGTAGACTGATATTTAAAGAGAAAGAAAACTTCTATTAATTTTGGTGAAAGTCAATCTCGCAACACATCTGCAAAGTAATTTTGCTCTTTTAGTGATGCTGAGGACCCTGGCATTACTGATTTTCCAGAAAGGAAGTTGGTGGGTGAAAAATACAGTATTTTAATCGGGAAATGAAACCACTGCATGCATGCTAGCAGCCCTGGTAGTCTGAGGATACAATAATTCTTGTGGAGTTTGGAGTCAGGGCGATCCAGACATAAGAAGAACAGGAGTTGCGGGTGGAACAATCTGACAATACAGCAGTGGAACTACCAGAGACTTCACAAATATACATATTTTTTGTTGCTCTCTATCCCCAACCTGTGGACACTGTTATGTTACGGCCTGATCCCTCCACCTTGCTGCCATCTTGTGGGCTTTACAGAACTACATCTGAAAAGTACATGTATTCTAAATCACATGCGGTGAGCACACAGCTAAACTCCTTTATTTTTAAAGGATACCCGAGGTGACATGTGACATAATGAGATAGACATGTGTATGTACAGTGCCTAGCACACCAATACCTGTGCTGTGTTCATTTTTTTCTTTCTCTGCCTGAAAGAGTTAAACATCAGGTATGTAAGTGGCAATTTCTGTCTGCGTCAGGACTGGCTCAGACTACAGTGTGACCCTCACTGATAAGAAATTACAACTATAAAACACTTTCCTAGTAGAAAATGGCTTCTGAGAGCAGGAAAGAGATAAAAGAGGTCAATAGTTCATAGATTTTAGCTCTGGTATGTGTCCTTGAGCAAAAACAATAAAACAGTAAAACTTGAAAAGCACATTTAAATATAAAATAAAACTGTGGAATATCTTAAAAAGTAATTTTTAGGAGAAGGAAGATAAATACAATTGTTTATTTCAGTAGTGTATTTTCACCTTGGGTGTCCTTTAAATTGAGTGAGAAAGGATTAAACATTTGTTAGGTTTTCATTTTTATCTTTGTCCTGGTTATGGAATTTTCCTTCACTTTCTAATTTTCTGAGACTTGTCATCAGGATGAATTCTTCTAACTTCTTGTCAGGTAACAGCCTAACCAACTGAGACTAACGGTGACCACATATAGCAAACTTCCAGATAAACTGAAACATTTTCAATAATGAAGAATGAAAACAATTGTGTTGCTATAAACAGGGATGCTCATCCGGATCCGGGTACCCGGGTAAACCCGGGTACCCGACCATTTTTACGCTATCCGGGTCGGATCCAGATCCAGATACCTGGGCCAATATCTGGAATGGCTCTATGCGGGTATCTGGCCGCATAATCCAGATACCCGCGGGTATCCACGGTTACCCGCGGATAGGGTCAGAGCCGGGACAAGGTCCTCCAGCACCCAAGGCTGAGACACCAAAGTGCGCCCCTCCATCCCTCCCACCCCAGCTGTCACACACTGATTGCTATTAGACTAAGAGGCACCACAGGGCCCACAACCTCCCCAACACCTTAATATCTAGTTATTTGGCTTGCAGTCACTGTCATGTATCCCCTTTTCTTATTTCTTTCTGCTTCAAACACAATTAGGAATGACAGCTGAATGAATTCTGCGCCCCCTCCTACACGGCGCCCTGAGGCTGGAGCCTCTCCAGCCTATGCCTCGGCCCGGCCCTGGATAGGGTACTGTAACAAGGGAGATTATGTCATTGAGCCAATCAGAGGGCTCCCAGCCAATCAGAGGGCTCCCAGCAGAAGCCCTAGCAACCAATCACAGAAGGGAACCCTGGCCAGCCCCCCTGTGTAATAAGGAGGGCTGGCATGATGAGACAGATCGTCATTGCTTGTGTGGCTGGCTGGCTGGTCACTGACAGACTTACTCCAGTGCTGTTGGCTTAGCAAGTGCTGCCTGTATAAAGTGATAAATCTAAAGCTTTGAGTGCTAAACACCTTCACTTCACTATTGTTATATTGTTTTTTTTTAGCTAGCTAGTGTAATTGTTTGATTTCATTCACTAGGGCTGCACGATTTTAGGGAAAAATCGAAATTGCGATTTTTCTCTCAGAAATTGCAATTTTGATTTTTCCCCGATTTTGTGTCTGGCCCCGCTGTGCGCGGATTGGCCAGAAGCAGTGAATATGTATGAGTGTTAATGAGCAGGGGCGGATCCACTCGAGCGAGCGGCTGGGCACATACAGCTTTACCAATCACTGGATAGCGATGGAATGATGGCAGCAGTACAGCTCCACCTACCGCTGTCGTCATTCCATCGCTATCAAGTGATTGGTAAAGCTGTATGTGCCCGGCAGCTCGCTCGAGTGGATCCGCCCCCCGCTTATTAACACTCATACATATTCACTGCTTCTGGCCAATACGCGCACAGCGGGGCCAGACACAAGGTAAAGACAGCGGACCGAAAAACCGAGCATACTGACGATCAGCAGATAGTCTTGCTACAAACCGCGGTTTCGGTTTTAAACCAAAAAACCGTGCAGCCCTATCATTCACTCAGTTAGGTCCTGTCTGTGTCTATGTGTGCTGTGCAGGCCAGCAGGACAGTATAGGTTAGGGAATAGGATTACTGTGTTATTGTATTATATAGTTAGTTAGTACTACAGTTAGTTGTTAGAGAGAGTAGTACTGTGTTAGCTTACTACAGATTACTGCAGTGCTGCTGTGCTGAGCATTGTCAGTGTGACAGTTAGACAGATAGGGCTTGATTCTCAAAGCGGTGCTAACCTACTTAGCACGTCTAAAGTCTTTAGACGTGCTAACCAGGGTGCTAAGTAGGTTAGCACTGGATTTCTCAATCAGATCGCGTGCTAATTTTGCGCGCGCAACGCTCTATGCGCGCTAAGTCCCAAAGGCTTTAATGGGCACTTTGCACGGAGCGCCCTGCGCTCTGTGCAGTGCGCGCGTAAAGTTTTACGCGCATAAAGTTTTACGCGCGAAAAGCTCGTTTAGACGTGCTAAGGGGGTTTTCACAGGCGTGCTAACAGTTAGCACCGCTTTGTGAATCAAGCCCATAGTGTGCACTGTCTGTACTCTACTCTGCGGTCTGTCACTCCGTGATGATTTGATTTAAAGTCCAAACCCGATTTCATTAAAATAAAAGTACCCCACATCATCTGGTGACATCATCACGTATAAGTTGTACTATGTCTGCTGGCACCGGCAGCCGGGGGAGGGGCAGCAAGGGCAAGAGGACAGGGAGCAACATTACAGCCACCCTCAGAAGGTCTGCCGTGTCAGTGTCGATCCCAGCGGGCAGCCTACCCTCAGTCAGCGAGCTTTTCACTCCAGGCGCCGCGATTGAACTCAGGGCTGTTAGCCGCAAGGAGTTTGAGGAGGATGTTCTGGGTTTTGAGGAGGGGGAGTATGATGTTGATGATGGGATGAAGGACCGTGACTACCATCCACAGGATGGGGATGTCAGCTCTGACTCTGAGGAGGAGGATGCATCGGTGGGTTTGGCACGGAGGATCAGCATTGCAGACAGTGGCCGTGGAATGCGGGACCTACCACATCCTTCTGCCGCTACCACCAGCCGCACCACTCAACCCCCAACCGCCACAGGGAGAAAAGCCGCAGCATCCCATTCAGGCCGCAGGGGAATCTTCACCTCCCCAATCTGGCGGTTTTTCACTCTGCCCTCATTGGACAGCAAGTTTGCCATATGCAATGTGTGCAAACTACAGATGAGCAGAGGTTGTGACCCCTACAAGTATGGCACCTCCAGCTTCATTACCCATCTGTCCAAAAAACATGTTGTTAAGCATGAGAAGTTGGCTGGCTCCCACCGCCACGGTGCCACAGGCCACTGCTGCTGATACAACCACCTATATTCAACCCAAAGCACAATTGCGGTTTCATTTTTTGGAGGTGTCTGGGCTGAAAACTGTCATGTCCCAGTTGTGCGATTGGACTTTGGACACAATGTGGGCTGCACGACCGCTGTCTGGAACCTAGTCCTGATGTTAATTGACAGCTTTTTTTTTTTTTTTCATTTTATGTCCTCCAAATAATAAATTAGTGTTTCCCTTTAAAAAAAAACATGATGCTACATGCATCATTTACCCTAAAACCACTTTTTAAAGCTATTTAAAGGGCACTTCTGGTTTTTCTATCCAGATACCCGAATAGGTCGGGTACCCGCGGGTAATTTGGTCAGATACCCGAATTCACTCGGGTATCCAAATCGGATCCAGATATCTGGGTACCCGGATCCGGGTGGGTATTAAAAAGTACTACCCAAGCAACCCTGGCTATAAACAATACACACCTTTAGGTATTTCATTAAAAGAGGTCAACATTACCCATCCATTCCCCTTTCAACAACTGACTGAAATGAACTGAACAGAACAAATAACAATTAAAATATTCCATTTGTGTTGATTCAATAAAATCATTGAATACAATTCACTAGAAATTGACTTTTGGATTGCTATTTGTGTAAAAACAATGTTAACACAGCATCCTGGTTATTTTCCTTAAAGAGAACCCGAGGTGTGTTTAAAGAATGTTATCTGCATACAGAGGCTGGATCTGCCTATACAGCCCAGCCTCTGTTGCTATCCCAAACCCCACTAAGGTCCCCCTGCACTCTGCAATCCCTCATAAATCACAGCCATGCTGTGAGGCTGTGTTTACATCTGTAATGTCAGTCTCAGCTGCTCTCCCGCCTCCTGCAGCGCTCCGGTCCCTGCCCCCGTCCCTTCCCTCCAATCAGCAGGGAGGGAAGGGATGCAGGCGGGGACTGGAGTTCTGCAGGAGGCGGGGAGAGCAGCAGACTGACACTATAGAGATAAACACAGCCAGCTCTGACAAGCTGTTTGTCAGCAGCGTGGCTGTGATTTATGGGAGATTGCAGAGTGCAGGGGGACCTTAGTGGGGTTTGGGATAGCAACAGAGGCTGGGCTGTATAGGCAGATCCAGCCTCTGTATGCAGATAATATTCTTCAAACCCACCTCGGGTTCTCTTTAACTAGTACAGGAAAAAAAAAAAGCTAAAAAAGCTTCTTAAGATATTGCATGTACATTACTGCAGATTTTTCTGCAGAAAAAGCCAACATTTTCAATAAACTGTTATTCAACAAGCTGAATGCTTAACAAATATGGAGATGTAGTCAAAAATGTACTGTAACGTTGCAATATGCAGGAAGCGCACAGCAATTTTAGCAGTACTTCTGTCAAGACCCGCATTGGCATGGTAATGTGCACAGTGCTACGGTACTGTGCCCTATCCAGGTAGCATGCCGTGCGGTTCCCTGGTAATGTACGCATTACCAAGATAACATGGGTTGTGCTAATTGCGCAACGTGCGCTACCTTCCTGTTGGAAGTACCAGTAAAATTGTTATGTGCCTCCTGCGCACACCGCAACTATTGTGAGTGCATGGTGTCCTTGATTCAGAACAATGTTTGAAAAACAGAAGGATACTTAGCTTAGCTGGTGTAACGATTGGTGAAGCACAGAGAGGATCTGATTACTGGTGATCTGCAGTATTACTGGGAATACAGATGTATACCAGATTATAAGTGATCTGCAGTATCACCGATAATCCGATATACCAGCTAACCTCTGTACACCTGAGTAGAGTGTAGTGTTTGGTGTAACAGTAACACTTTGAGGACTAAGCCTCAGCGCAGTAAGGTATACTGCACGGATTCCTTCCCGAAGACCTGGACTCTCCAAGACGGGAGGAGTCAGGCTGCGAGTAGGAAGGATTGTCTAAAAGTAACACTCTGGAGGAAGTGTCACTGATAGAACGGGGAACCGCCTCCAACAGTGAGGTCGGTTCTCGAGGTCGGACAAGCCAGGTCGTACACACACGGACAGATAAAGTACAATATCAAGAGGCAAAGGCGGAGTCAGGTACAGGCAGGGTTCGGCAACAGGGTATCAGAAATATCGAGGTACAAGATCAGTAGGCAGAAGCAGAGTCTAAGGACGAGCCGGGGTTCGGCAACAGAGTATCAGAAATATCGAGGTACAAGATCAGAGTTCAGGAGGATAGTCAGGCAGGCAAAAGGTCAAAACAGATAATCACAATCAAACTAGTACTTTAAGCTATCAACAGAAACTAGCTAAGTGTAGGATTACAGCTCCAGCTGGTCCCGGCACACTTGCGGATCTGACTACGGATCTGGGTGCTCCCACGTATGTGATCGCAACGCCAGACAACCAGCAACTGAATAAGCAGCAGAATATATAGTTGCTGGACTCTGCTGCCCCGCCCGAACCATTCAGCCAATCATGAGTCCTGCAGAAATCAGCTGACCTTCCTGATCAGCTGACACTTCCTCTGCAGGTATAAAGGTCCTGAATTCAGGCCCGCGCGAGCATAGCTCTCCATCTGCCTAGGTGCACTAACAGACCCAGCCACACCAAGCACATGCTGCTGCATGCAAACAGCCGCTTTGCTGTCAAGACATGCGGCGGCTTTTCCGCGTTCCACCACACCACCAGACGCGTGCAAACCGCCGCGTAGGACGCGGAGTCAGCCGCCTAGCTCTTGGCACACGCGGCGGCTTTTCCGCGTTTCCTCACAGTACCCCCCCCCCCCCCCCCCCCCGAGGAGTGGACTCCGGACAACTCCTACCAGGTTTCTCGGGATGTAAAGCGTGAAACTCTTTCCTTAATTCGTCCGCATGCATGCGGTTCCCAGGTACCCATTGTCTCTCCTTAATGCCATACCCTTTCCAATGCACCAGATATTGTACTGAGTTCTGTACAATGCGCGAATCTAAGATTTTCTCTACCTCATACTCGGGTTGGTCCTCCACCATCACAGGAGGAGGAGGAGTAGGACCCACATGAACCGCAGGTTTGAGTAGGGACACGTGAAACGACCTTACGCCCCGCATGCTGGCAGGAAGATCAATGGCATAAGTGATGTTGTAGATCTTCTTGGTCACAGAAAATGGACCCACAAACCTGGGGCCCAGTTTGGCAGATGGCTGCTTCAGGGTCAAGTGACGTGTGGACACCCAGACTAAATCCCCTGGCTGAAACTTCCATTCCATGGAACGTCTCTTGTCCACTTGACCCTTTTGACTTTGGAACGCTTTCTGCAAATTCTCTCTAACATTTCCCCAATTGCCCCTGAGTGACTTCTGCCAATCCTCCAGTGCGGGAAACGGAGAAGAGGCAACTGGCAGCGGGGAGAACTTGGGCGACCTCCCTGTCACAATCTGGAACGGAGAAAAACCAGAAGAAGAACTCTTCAAATTATTCTGTGCGAATTCTGCAAAAGCTAGAAACTTTACCCAATCATTCTGTGTCTTCACAACGTAACATCTTAAGAACTGTTCTAAAGACTGATTAATTCGTTCGGTCTGCCCATTGGTCTGTGGGTGGTAGCCTGACGAGAAAGACAGCTTCATGCCCATTTGGTGGCAAAATGCCCTCCAGAATTTAGAGATGAATTGGACTCCCCGAGCGGACACAATGTTTTCCGGAATGCCGTGCAGCCGGAAAATGTGGACGATAAATAGGTCGGCCAATTCCTGGGCCGAGGGGAGTCTTTTCAAGGGCACGAAATGGGCCATTTTGCTGAAGCGGTCGACTACCACCCAAATGACCGACATGCCTTCAGACCTGGGGAGTTCACCCACAAAATCCATGGACAAGTGGGTCCATGGTTCACTCGGGGCGGGCAAAGGCTGCAAGGTACCGACAGGTGCCTGCCGGGAGGGTTTACTCTTGGCACATACCGCACACTCCCTGACATACTCCTTGCAGTCTGTTGCTATAGAAGGCTACCAAGCACACCTGGCGATCAGATCCTGCATTCTGGCAGCACCAGGGTGACCAGCATTCTTGTGGGTGTGAAACATTTGTAAGACCTGTAGACGAAAAGGTAGTGGGATAAACAAAACCCCCTCTGGTTTTCCCTCAGGGACATCCTGCTGAAAGGGACCCAAAGCTTTTGTCCAATCCTCCCAGGTCTCTGTGGCTGCTAATACCAGCCTTTGCGGGATGATGGACTCAGGAGCGGGGGGCTGTGCTGTCTCTAATTCGAAACATCTGGACAGGGCATCTGCCTTGATGTTTTTGCTGCCTGGAGTGTACGTGATAATAAATCTGAATCTCGTAAAAAATAAAGACCAACGGGCCTGTCGGGGACTTAGTCTCTTAGCCCTCTCGATGTATTCCAAATTTTTGTGATCAGTATAAGCCGTGATCGTGTGCTCTGCCCCCTCCAACCAGTGGCGCCATTCTTTAAATGCCAATTTAATGGCCAGAAGTTCCCGGTTGCCTATGTCGTAGTTTTTCTCTGCCGGAGAAAACCTACGGGAAAAATAAGCGCATGTATGCAATCTGCCTTGTAACCCTGACCGCTGAGACAGCACCGCCCCTACCCCAACCTCCGAAGCGTCAACCTCCACAATAAAGGGAAAGGACGTGTCTACATGTCTTAAAATAGGCGCTGAGCAAAACAGTTTTTTCAAGTGCGAAAAGGCTGCCACAGCCTCAGGAGACCAGTGGGTGGTATCTGCCCCCTTTTTTGTGAGACTGGTGAGAGGGGCAATTATCATGGAGTACCCCTTTATGAACCTCCTATAGTAGTTCGCAAAACCTAAAAATCTCTGCAGGGGCTTCAACCCCACTGGCTGTGGCCATTCCAGGACAGCTGTGACCTTGGCAGGATCCATTGACAAGCCTGAGGTGGAAATCACATACCCTAGAAATGTGACAGTGGTCACCTCGAAAATACATTTCTCCACCTTGGCATACAGCATATTTTGCCTCAATTTGTCCAACACGAATTTAACGTGGACCCTGTGCTCGGAGAGGTTGTTGGAATAGATCAGTATATCGTCAAGGTATACTAGCACAAATCTACCCAACACCTCCCTGAATACCTCGTTGATTAATTCTTGGAAGACGGCTGGCGCATTGCACAACCCGAAGGTTGTATGCACCCCTCAGATCTAATTTTGAAAAGATCTTGGCGTTCGTGACCTGCGTAAATAAATCGTCTATCAATGGTAACGGATATCGATTCTTCACCGTGATTTTATTCAGACCACGGTAGTCGATGCAAGGTCGAAGCCCTCCGTCTTTCTTCTTAACAAAAAAGAAACCGGCCCCTGCAGGCGACCGGGAGGGGCGAATGAACCCTTTGGCTAAATTGTCACGAATGTACTCCTGCATCGCTATTTTCTCTGGTCCAGATAAATTATACAGGTGACCCCTAGGGGGCATACAACCGGCACGGAGATCGATGGGGCAATCGAAAGGGCGATGAGGAGGTAACTTGTCAGCAGCCTTGGGACAGAATACATCCGAGAACTCGGAGTATTGCTCGGGAACACCCTCCACATGAAACTTGGTCTGACCTAAAGTCACCTTCCCTAGACACTGTTGGGAACAGAAGTCTGACCAACTAGTTAATTGTCCAGCAGCCCAACTAATCTGTGGCGAATGGAGCTGCAGCCAGGGCATACCCAAAACAATTGTGGAGGTGGTCATGTGTAATACAAAGAAACTTAGACTTTCGTTATGCAGAACCCAAATAGTGACTTCCACCTCTGGTGTCTGAGACAGCGGACGGTCCCTTTGCAGCGGGGAATCGTCCATAGCAGTAACCTGGATAGGTGGTCTTACTGGGGTGAGTGGAATGCCCAAATTTTCTGCGAACTCTGAACTCATAAAGTTAGCCGCAGAGCCTGAATCAAGAAAGGCCTCTGTGGCTTCAGATTTGTCCCCCCACGTAATCGTACAAGGAAGGAGTAAACGTCTTTCTTTTAGGGGTGTGAGTTGGGCGCCCAGGGTGTCACCCCTTACAACTCCTAGGCGGTAGCGTTTCCCGGCTTATTTTTATCCGGTTTAATGGGACAGTCTCATACTCTATGCCCCCCTTCACCACAGTATAGACATAATTGCTCAGACATTCTCCGTCTTCTCTCCACTTGGGTCAACTTAGACCGACCGATCTGCATCGGTCGGTCTAAGTTGAGACAACAGGAGATGGAGTTACTAGGGGTGCAGCAGGAGGTGCTGCGTAGGAAGTCACCCTGCCACGATGACTGCCCCTAGTTTGTCTCTGATGGCGTAGCCTACGGTCGATTCGAATGGCCGACGAGATGGCCTCATCGACTGTCTTGGGCTCGGGTTGGCTTAACATTAGGTCGGAGACCTCATCCGACAACCCAGACAGGAAGTAGTCTAACAGGGCATAGGTGTCAAACCTGGCCGTAACTGATCACCTACGAAATTCGGCCGCGTAATCTTCGACTGGACCCCTGCCTTGCCGCAAAAGCTTAAGCTTCCGCTCAGAGGTCGCAGCAAGGTCAGGGTCATCGTAAATCACTGCCATGGCTTTAAAGAATTCCTCTACCGAGGTAAGGGCTAAGTCACTGGCCGGCAAATTGTACGCCCAGGTCTGGGAGTCACCAGTTAGTAAGGTCTTAATAAATATGACCCGTTGGGTCTCAGTTCCCGAGGATCGGGGTCTCAGCTCAAAATATGATAACACTACTCTTAAAATTCCGAAAGTCAGACTTGTGGCCGCAAAATTTAGCAGGTACGGGCATACGTATGTCATCACTAGGAGGGGATCGCACCGAATCAACTGACGTCTGAAGGGTTCGCACAGAGCCTGATAGGGCATCAATTAAGGCTTTGTGCTGGCCCAGTGCTTGATGGATGCTATCCACCGAAGTGGCAAGCACAGTCAGAGGGTCAGCGCGTGCGTCCATCTGTTTTTTGGTCTGGCGTTCTGTAACGATCGGTGAAGCACAGAGAGGATCTGATTACTGGTGATCTGCAGTATCACTGGGAATACAGATGTATACCAGATTATAAGTGATCTGCAGTATTACCGATAATCCGATATACCAGCTAACCTCTGTACACCTGAGTAGAGTGTAGTGTTTGGTGTAACAGTAACACTTTGAGGACTAAGCCTCAGCGCAGTAAGGTATACTGCACGGATTCCTTCCGAAGACCTGGACTCTCCAAGACGGGAGGAGTCAGGCTGCGAGTAGGAAGGATTGTCTAAAAGTAACACTCTGGAGGAAGTGTCACTGATAGAACGGGCAACCGCCTCCAACAGTGAGGTCGGTTCTCGAGGTCGGACAAGCCAGGTCGTACACACACGGACAGATAAAGTACAATATCAAGAGGCAAAGGCGGAGTCAGGTGCAGGCAGGGTTCGGCAACAGGGTATCAGAAATATCGAGGTACAAGATCAGAGTTCAGGAGGATAGTCAGGCAGGCAAAAGGTCAAAACAGATAATCACAATCAAACTAGTACTTTAAGCTATCAACAGAAACTAGCTAAGTGTAGGATTACAGCTCCAGCTGGTCTCGGCACACTTGCGGATCTGACTACGGATCTGGGTGCTCCCACGTATGTGATCGCAACGCCAGACAACCAGCAACTGAATAAGCAGCAGAATATATAGTTGCTGGACTCTGCTGCCCCGCCCGAACCATTCAGCCAATCATGAGTCCTGCAGGAATCAGCTGACCTTCCTGATCAGCTGACACTTCCTCTGCAGGTATAAAGGTCCTGAATTCAGGCCCGCGCGAGCATAGCTCTCCATCTGCCTAGGTGCACTAACAGACCCAGCCACACCAAGCACATGCTGCTGCATGCAAACAGCCGCTTTGCTGTCAGGACATGCAGCGGCTTTTCCGCGTTCCACCACACCACCAGACGCGTGCAAACCGCCGCGTAGGACGCGGAGTCAGCCGCCTAGCTCTTGGCACACGCGGTGGCTTTTCCGCGTTTCCTCACAGCTGGGATACCAAATGTACTATAAAAATGTAACTACTGCAAAATCAAAATAAAGCCTTGGATATAAAAGCATAACATGGGTATTGTTAAAGTGCTATTTCAATTACAGTTCTTTTCCTAGTTCTATGTAGAGAGGCATAATGAAATATGCAAGATGACCTTTTTGAGATATTTGATACATACGCTAAATGTGTAATGTGTAATACCGTAGGATCTTACAGTTAGATTCTACGTGGAGGTTTCTAATTAAAGCGGATCCGAGATGAAAAACTAACTATAACAAGTAACTTGTTTATATATCTTATCTAAAGTTTAGATAGTTTACACAGCAAATCTAGCTGCAAACAGCTTTAATAGAATATGATTGATTATTCCTGTGATACAATGACAGCTGCCATGTTGTTTGTAAACATTACACAGAGGCAGGCTTATCTGCATCTTGAGCAAAAAACCTAATTCCCCCTCCTCCTCACCCTCCCCTCTGCCTCTGAAATCTCTGGCTAGTAATACCTCCCCCTCCTCCTGCCCAGACTGAGCTCCCATGAGACCTTGCTACTGTCTGAAAGTGCCTTGGCTCTCTGAAACCCTGTGGGCGTGGCTTCTTTAGTTTATAGGGGATTAGAGTATTAAAACAAAAACAAAAAAGTATTTGGCTTGAGGAATGCCCTATAAACAATAGGAAAGGAACACAATTATGCAATGAGTAAAAGTTCATCTCAGATCCACTTTAAGGACATATATTTTTGGTGTAAGGTAACTTTGCTCCTTAAAACCTCTGTCAAATGCTCTGGGTAAGTGAATACGAGTATAAGGGAATCTCAGAACTCTTAAAGGGAACCTGAAACGAGAGGGATATGGAGGCTGACATATCTATTTAATTTTAAACTATACCAGTTGCCTGGCAGTCCTTTAAGTGCAAACAAAGTAATACTGAAGCTAATAGTTAAAGTCTGTCAGCAAGTTTTAATGATTGAAAAATGATATCTGAGTAGATGCCAACCTGATAATGCACATATCAGCTAATTACTGCTGCATTTATGTACCGGTTATGAGCTGCAGTTGTTGGATTATCAAATTTTAATTGCCATCTTACTTGGCATTAGGCCACACATGAAAATAAATCCCCATCGCTACCCCCCTCTAAATTGTCAGTGCACTGTTGTAGAGTTGAGAGTTAAAGTAAGTGTGACGCTGGGTATTAGATGTAATCACTGAATAGATAAATCGTGGTCAGATCGTCAGCTAAAGTCATACACGTGTAGTCAGAAATACTGCGGTACTATAGGACTGAGGCAAGGCTAGGTCAATAACAGGCTGATATCATACACAGGTGGTCAGATGTCTATAGTACAGAAGGCTGAGAAAGAGACAAAAAAAAACTCTCTGAAAACTAGCTGACTAGGCACAGTAGCAAGACAAGGTCCAGCACTCAGCGAACTGATAGCTATAACGGACAGCAAGTAACTGAATGCCCAGGGCTTATAAAGCAGGAATAGAGCACAGACCAAGCCCCCAGGAAAATCAGACCAATTACCAACATCCCTGCAGCAAGTGACACACCTCAGACATGCCTCCTTAACCTATAAAGGCAGCTCTGAGCTGTGCGTGTCCTCCTAGGGAGACTGCCAGAAACGACACGCTGACCCACATCTACAGAGAAGCCGGGGATGCGAACATGCTGATTCACATCTACAGGGGAGCCGGGGATGCGATTGAACAAAGAGGAAGAGGAAGCTTCCTCCAGCTGCTCCACACTATCAGAGCAGCCTCCAGAGACAACACCAGATAAGTTTGTTACAGTAAGACAGTCTTCTATGGATAAAACTGTAAGCTGTTGGTGTGGACTGGAGGTGGCAAAGCATCTTCTGTCACTGAAACCCTGGATATGAATAAACAGAATTATTGGATTAGTGTGTCTGTCTACCATGGGCCTCGGTGTAGGCAGCCTTAGTGAGGGCCTAAGCCAGGCACATGCACGGCCTGTACAATAATATGAAGAGGCAATAATAACTTCTAGCAGGAAAACCAATATGGCTGCTCCCATAACAAAAATGTCACAAAACCAAACAGATTATTTTTAAGCTAGCAGGCCAGCCAGGATTATTTTATGGACAGTTAGGTTTCTTGTAAACTGGGACTGTTTAGCAGATGTAATTTATTTTTTGGGGGGTGTGGATGGGGGGGGCTAACAACTATGATACCGTGCTGCATAGTAGTTAGCGCTCTTGCCTAGCCGCGCTGGGTTCCCAGTTCAAATCCCATGCACTATCTGCATGGAGTTGTATGTTCTCCCTGTGTCTGTATGGATTTCCTCCAGGCACTCCAGTTTCCTCCCACATCCCAAAAACATACAGATAAGTTAATTGGCTTCCCCTCTTAATTGGCTGTAGACTACGATACATATAATACATGATACATACAGTACATATACACATGACTATGGTAGGGATTAGATTGTGAGCCCCTCTAAGGGACAGTTAAGTGACAAGACAATATTCTCTGTACAGTGCTGTGACAGATGTTGGTGCTATATAAATACTAAATAATAATAATATTCCACAAGAGGTGGTGCCACACAGTATCAATGTACACAGTCAGCTGCTGTAATAAACTTTTCATGAGTCCAATAACAAACCTATCATGTCAGTCTATATCGGATTCAAAGGGGCACCTGATGAGTCACAGAGTGACGAAACATGTCAGGTGGAGTTTGGATGCAGAAGTGAGTCTACATGTTAGCACACGGAGCGGCTAGCGTCCTGTTGGGAGATAGTGTGGGAGCTGTGTGTGTGGCAACAGCACGCCCACCGGGGACCAGGAGACAGCATGGAGACCAAACCTGCCAGTGGCCAACAAACGAGCCGTTTGGAGTGCCAAATTGTGATAAGATCCCTCTTTAGGTCTTAGTGGATGGTGAGTCTCACACAGAGGGTGCAGTGGAGGCTGTCCTTTCTCATAATAAGTTTGCTATTGGACTTTTGAAAAGTTTATTACAGCAACAAACTGTGTACAGTGATGTTGAGTGGTGCCACCTCTTGTGTAATAATGGATAGTTTTTAAAGGACACCCAAGGTGAAAATAAACTGAGGAGATAAACAATAGTATCTATCCTTCTCCTAAAAATAACTTTTTTTTAGATATACCACAGTTGTATTTTATATTCAAATCTAGTTTTTAAGTTTTTACTATTTCATTGCCTCTACCCAATGATACCTTCATTTAAGTAACCAGGAACCAGATTTCAGTAGAAATGTGGGTGGATACTGATCACACTACGACCAGTGTTAACTTTCTACTGCTCAGTGCAATGCAATGCTGGGCAGTCTCCAATATGCTCTGCTCCCCCCTCACAGGCACTCCTACTCACACTGGGACAATTAAGGGATGTCCTTTTTCAGTTAAAATTCTGAGCAATGTTTTCATCAAAAATCATTTGAGAGGACCCTAGTTGTGTTAAGATTTTCCTTCAGATAATCTTCTTCATTATTCAACTGGCACATCTCCTTGGTAGTATGTGAAAATCTACTTTTGTATACATATTTGTGGGTACCACAGTTGTCTCTTGTTTACAATGTGTAGTGAAAATAACAATGAATAACATTTCTTATTTTTTACAATATCCATTTATAGATAATTTAATTAGCATTTGCCTATTGTAAAATCTTTCCTCTCCCTGATTTACATTCTGAAATGTATCACTGGTGGCAGCATATTTAGTCTTGTCAGGTAATATGTACAGAATGTCCTTACTGAGAGTTCTATGCACAGAGGGCATTATTGATTGCTTGGTAGTTGGAAAAAGACGTCATTTCCTACAATACAATGAGGTTAACAGACAGCAAACTATCAGGAGCAAGGTCATAACATCTCACTGTAGGAGGGGTTTCATTACAATATCAGCCATACAGACCCCACTGAGGACCCATTTGAGAAAAGGTAAAGATTTCTCATGGGAAAGGGTGTATCAGCTACTGATTGAAATAAAGTTCAAACCTAGGTGAAAGTGTCTCTTTAAGTTATGACTTGGAATTCTCTAGCTATTGTTTCTTGGCACTGCTGTGAGATAACATTTATATGCTTGATAGTGTGCATTTATATGCTTGGTAGGTAGCATTTTCTAGCTGCACATGGTACGTTAAATGACTTCATTGTAATTTTTTCTTTCCATAAAACTTTCACAATCCACCACATCAATTTTACATACATATATTGCCAGATATATACTGTATGTAAATACTGTAAATTAGATGTTTTTTTTTTTTTATTCACTCATGCTTTCTTGCTTACAACATAAATGGCTCTGTGAGCTCAACACACGCAGATTAGAATATAAATATCCACACTACCGTATTCTTTCCTCCTCTGCTTTCTGAAGTCTCTGATCCCGATAGAGGACATCCAACACCTTCTCCCTCTCCAGCTCCATCAGAAAGCTTAAATCGAAATCAACAGCCATTCTCTGTGAGGTCTAGCAGTATCCCGGCCTGTGATTTACCACTTCACATGTATCACAGCTCTTCTGCATTTGACTGGAGTTACTCCTCTGCTTAATGTGCAATTATCTAGAGACTGAAGAAAGCATCCACTCAGAAGAAAAGCACTGTATAATGATGAAGCCCAACTTTCACAACAGTCATAGGAACAATATAGATAAAGCAAATAAATCTATCATTTGACAGTCCTGTCACGAGGGATGATACTGGACTAATCTACAGAAAGATCTTGCCTAGCTTTGCTCATACCATAACAGTTCTTGGCCTACAAAAGTACTGTAAAGGATTTCTTATCTGCTTGCTGTATTCCATATTTTAGAAAAGTAAAATGCTTACCTGATCAGAAGTAAAACATATAGGTTCTAAATGTTATTTCTAGCCTTATATATTGCAGTTGAGGAAAATGTAAGCTCTTATCTGTGATCATGTGCCAACAGTACAATAATATAACATGCAGCAATTAAGTGGAGCCATTCACCACACACAGCTTGCAGAGCCAGTAAAAAGGCTTTGCTATATTGTGCTGATCTTGCACTGTAAATAGATGAAGATTGTCTCCTCCAGAGTCACACTCTGCACAGCAGCAAAGGTTTATTGTTCACAGGGCTATGAAGAGCTGCAATCATTTCACTGTAGTGTTCATACAGAATGTGTTAACCGATTGTTCTCTTAAAACAAAATACCTGCTTCAAACCAAATTCAGATTTACATGGTGACATTATTGGCATTTTTGAATAATTTATACAAAGAAGAAAGCATTAAAGTAGAACCACAGGCAGGGCTGAGGAGTCGGTACAAAAATCATTCGACTCCAACTCCTGACTCCTCAGTTTTTGAAACCTCTGACTCAAACTCCGACTCCAGGTACCCAAAATGGCTCCAACCCCTCAACTCCGACTCCTTAGTCTAATACTTACCAGAACTAAGGATTTGGTACAAAAATCATCTGACTCCTGGCTCAGACTCCTCAGTTTATGAAACCACCGACGCCGACTCCAGGTTCCCAAAATTGCTAGAACTCTGACTCCTCGATTCCGACTCCACAGCCTTGACCACAGCTAGAACTTTTGTTGTAGTTTGGAATAAAGTTCAGAAGGGTGAAGATTACTACCAAGCAACACTAGGTAATCATTCTAACAATAACACAGGCAGCATTATAGTGCCTAAAAATGGTTATAATAACTTTGTCATACAATGAAAAAATGTTTTATTGAGGCTGGTACAAACTACACACGGGCCTTTTGCAATTGCCAAACTCGCCAACATTAAAGTGCATCTCTGGTGAACATTAAACTACTTGATCCTCTAATGTAGAAGAGTTAGAACAGGCTGGCAAATCACATTTAGGGCCCTGTCAAACAAAGAAGCATTTTGCAGGTTGTTTTTTAAAAAAAAATGCTTCCATTGACTTACATTAAAATCGTGGTTAATCGCTGCAAAATTACAGCGATCAATATATATATTTTTTTAAATCACTTTCACAGATATTTTGCTGCGATTTTACCATGACTGTAAAGTAAGTCAATGTAAGCAGTTAAAAAAAAAAAAAACCAACCCTTTTCGTATTTTCAGCGCAGGCAATACAGGAAGGCTGAGGTCCTTTTCCTCGAGGAACTATTTAATTATCCCTGTTGTGCACCTGGAATTGATATCCTGTTGGTGAATATGATTCTGTGATCATCTATGATTCATACAAGTACATACTGTATGGTTCTGCTTTGTGGTCATTTAGGAGCAGGAAGAAGCCTGTGCTAGGTAATCTCGGGGTATATAACACATATATTCCTCTACTGATTACTTACCTAAGCTATAGAGAGGAATGGAGAAGCAAAATGGGTGTGAGCTACCAGCATTTTGGAAGTCTATTATAGTATATACTATAGAATATAGTTATTTAGTATAACATTTTTACATTTACATATTTCATATAAATAGAAAGAGGTCAAAAACAACCCCTTTTACCTATATATTTGGGACAGGGTAGACATCTGGTGGTCACCTTATTGTTAAAGGGTGCTCTCAGATTTCATCACAATGTATCTTTTTTTCCTCTGCAGAGAAGATTTTCCAGAGCAGGCTAGTGAACTTTTTAACTCATTTAGAATGCTGAGTAGTGTGTAAACTGCAAATATTAGAGAATGATGCAATGTTATAAAAAACACTATGTAACTGAAAATAAAAACAGGAGAACATTTTCTTTGCTACTAATATTCTAGTAATTATCCGTACTACACAACCAATTCATTATATGATATTTTTTTTTCGCTTCAGTGTCTTTTTAAAGAGACTCTGAAGGGAGTTTAAAAAAAAAAAAAAATCACTTTTTAGCTTATATTCCACATGGGCATGTTTGCCCCAGCTAAAACGCTGCTATCCCGCAGCAGAACGGGTCGTCTTTACCCCCCAAATCCCCCCTGCAAAATCCACAACCAACTTGGTCGTAGCCCTGCTCATGGAGGCAGGGCTATGAGCTGTAGCTCTGCCTACATGCGCGTCTATCAGCGGCGGATCTCCGCCTCTCCCCACCCCTCTCAGTGAAGGAAGAGGGGCGGGGGAGAGGCAAAGATGCGCGCTGATAGACGCGCTGAGAGGCAGGGCGGCGGCCATTAGCCCTTCCTCAACAGGAAGCGATCCCCGGACACCACGGAGGGGATTTGGGGGGTAAAGACTCTCCGTTCTGCCGCAGGATATCGGCGTTTTAGCAGGGGCAAGCATGCCCATGTTCAATATAAGGTAAAAAGCGATTTTTTAACTCACTTCAGACTCTCTTTAAGGCCTGTGCAATCTGTTTAATTTAAAGAGTAACTGTTAGCCCAAAAAATCAAATTTAAATCTCTATTGCAATGTGTTAAATAGTTTGTAAGGGAGCCAAAAAGGCAATGCTGAAGTTAAAAAGCAATCTAATTTTTTTACTGTGTGGCTATCATTCAGCCTTTTCTCCAAGCTCCTAAGGAGGACGCAAAGCCGCATAACAGATACTGCAGAGCATGCCCATGTCTGCCCGACCCCCCTCTCCCCCCCAGGACCAGGTGCCGATGTCTGCCCGACCCCCTCTCCCCCCCAGGACCAGGTGCCGATGTCTGTCCACTCCCCCCCAACCCGCCCCCCCCCCCCAAGAGCTGATGTCTGTCCGACCCCCAGGACCAGGTGCCGATATCTTCTCACCCCAAACAGCTGACACGGAGAGAGAGCAGGAGCGGAGTACATCTACACACTTCCAGCGCCGCCACCGCAGAGCAGCCGCCGCCGAGTCACTTGTGAGAGAATCACGAGCAGGAGAGAGATGCACGGCGGCGGCTGCTCTGCGGTGGCGGCGCTGGAAGTGTGTAGATGTACTCCGCTCCCGCCCTCTCTCCGTGTCAGCTGTTTGGGGTGAGAAGATATCGGCACCTGGTCCTGGGGGGGGGGGGGGGGGTCGGACAGACATCGGCTCTTGGGGGGGCGGCGGGTTTGGGGATCGGAGCGGACAGACATCGGCACCTGGTCCTGGGGGGGCAGACGGGGTCGGGCAGACATGGGCTTGCTCTGCAGTATCTGTTATGCGGCTTTGCGTCCTCCTTATGAGCTTGGAGAAAAGGCTGAATGATAGCCACACAGTAAAAAAATTAGATTGCTTTTTAACTTCAGCATTGCCTTTTTGGCTCCCTTACAAACTATTTAACACATTGCAATAGAGATTTAAATTTGATTTTTTTGGGCTAACAGTTACTCTTTAAAAAAAAAAAAATAATAGTCTTAGAATGACTGGCCATATAAGTATGATAAACAAATATGACCTGGAGTGTAGATGTAGGATTCTAAGGGAAGCATAACTTTTATACACAATGTTATCTAGGGTCAAACCAGTGATGGTGATGAATCTTCCATCTGAACTCCAAAAAAAATTGGTAAGACTTTTAATGGTAGGTTATGATGGAGGAAAATTTCAATATTACTAGTTTTTACTACTGAAACTAAATAGTATTTCTTGAAGCGTGAAGATGGTACATTTATGCTATGTTACAGGTAGTGGAAACTAATGCCTTACAAGAAGAAGTGAAACCTATCATGTGGACTAATACCCTACAAATGGTAGATACTAGAAAGTAGGGAATGAAATTATAGGAAGTTACCAAGGATAGAGTTTGAATTGTTTCCACAGCAAGTCTCTTTGCTAAAGAGCGTAGAAACAAACTGTCATTATCTACCATCATTACCCAGTTGTCTAGTAAGGCTTTCCCATCTCAGAAGGGTCAATGGGAAAGCTTTGGAGGTGAGAAGGTATAATCATGGAGAGAATGAGACATAAAATATTAGGTGAACCTTTGCTTGTCCCGCATCTCTTCCTTCAGAATTGGATGAAAAAATAAATACAGTTGGGGAATAAGAAAGAAAAGTATGCCATCTTTCGATTCTAATTATTCTAATTTTTTAAGCATGGACTTAAAAATATAATCGTTTTCTCTATAAATATCAGTGTCTCACATTGTAAAGGAATTTCAACCCACTCTTCTTTACATTACTTCATTGTTTACAGCGCCATGGAAGATGTTGGGAGATTCATTGATGTGTCCTTCTTAAGAAGAAATGTATACTTAATATGGTCATGTGGCAAGTTATGTTTTGCAATTAAATCTCTTAAATGAACCAAAATAAAAAAGTCCATTAATAATGCAGACACGGAAAAGTTAATGGACCTACATCCTGAAGCAAGTGTTTCTGCTTTCTGGTGTACTGAGATAAGGCTTTATAAGCTGTGGTTCACACTGTAGCATATCAAGCAAGATGGGATCTGCTACAAAAATTATAGGCTGGCTTTATAACAGGATGTTATTATATGGTATGAAATTCATGCATTGTGAATGGTGCATGTTCTCTTACAAATGCTACCAACATGCTCTCACATGAAATAAATACATTGTGCAGCACATTAGTAGCGCCAAAAGTCACAATATTATTATTATTATTATTATTATTATTATTATTATCTAGTGTTTATACAGTGCTGATATCTTCCACAGCACTTTTACATACCGGTAGTTAGTATAGTCATTGTCAGTCCCTCATAGCAGACTATAGTGAGAACTGCTAAAAGATTTGTGTAATAGCAGTTACAAAAAATGTTGCAGTTGTAGGCTTGTTCCCATAGAGCAAATGTTTTTTTGTTTTTTAGAAATCCAGGTTCTGCGTTGATTACCAAAACTTCTTACTACAGTTGTGTGTCCGCTGTTTCACTGTTTAGCAATTCTTGCTATGATCTACTCTGACTCAGGTGAGGGTTGCAAATGCTTGCCACCAGCATGCAACATTTGGGCAGGTACATGGTTTACAAATAACCAGTAAGGTCCAGCTTATTGATTTTGATGAAATTATTGGTTGAAATTTTGCCAGGAAACCTGTAGTTTTTATCAATTGGACAGAAACATCTGCAGCAGGGAATTTATGGACACATTTATATGGCATTGGCTGGTACAAAACTAGTGGGTGAAGCAAATCGATGAATTTCTTAATCAGCAGCTTTCAGCTGAAATCAAATAAAGAGGCTCAAGGCAGTAAAACATTTCTTTCAATTACCAGTAACGATTGTTTTCTGTAGAAAAAGTAATTAATTAGAATATGTACCTATGTATGAATGGTTTAGCTGAAAAGCATTAGCGCAGGCTGGAAAATAACCCCCTCCCCTGACCATATCACAAACATAAGCCATTTAGGTGAGCCAAGCATTAGCTTGGTAGTAGGTGCAAAAACTGAATTTCTCACTGGAGGCTCATTTGAATTTTCTTATTGGTCCAATGGGGGAGCCTGAGTGGGAAATTCAAATAAGCCACTGTCTGCTTTAGGTGGCAAAAGTCTGCAATCCTAGCCTGGGCTATAACTGATCATAATGAGGATAAAGAGAAGGTTCTTGAAGTAGCAGTTTGCAAGTATATTCACTTGCACACACCCGCAGAGGGCAATTCCCACCGGCAGATGGCGCTGCGGAGTGCAGGCGAACACCGCCGCTGCACAGCCACAGATGCCAGATGGGAATTGTACAGAACCCGATAAACGGGGCTGAAGAGCCCTTAAAGAGAAAGAGCACAGGGACAGGATGTATGTGTGTGCACCAAACTAGCCGCCACCCAGCGACAGTGAACACACAACAGCGGAAACAAAGTGGGAACGCAATCGCAAGATTGGCGATTGCCGATAGAGACACAAGACAGAGCAGGACAGCGCACAAGGGTAGCAAAGGCACAGAAAATCATACAAAGAGAAAGATAAGGAAAATAACAAACGCTAGCTGAACGCGAACACCGCACTCATTCGCAACAGTGCACGCGTTCGTGCGCGGTCTCCGCGTGTTATGCACAACAGAGACAAGCACGCCTAACTAACCATTGACAAACATGAAACAGAGGATGCGAGCGCTTGCTTAACGGTTACCTTACCGAGCCTCCAGCAAGCGTAGCAGACAAGACAGACACACGAAAACAGGGACAAGCGAGAGATAGGATCCACAGCACTAGCGAAAGTGGCTAGCACGTTCCAGGTACAGAGTAGCAGAACAGAAGGATCCACAGCACTAGCGAAAAGTGGCTAGCGCGATCCCAGGAGACAGAACAGAAGGATCCACAGCGCCAGCGAAAAGTGGCTAGCGCGATCCCAGGAGACAGAACAGAAGGATCCACAGCGCCAGCGAAAAGTGGCCAGCACGATCCAGAGAGGCAGAACAGAAGAGATAGCTGGTAGCAACCGCTGCACCAGCTATGCTCCAAGAACAGAGATCAGAACGACTTCCTATCGACCACCGCTGGGACAGGACAATTGCAACAGACAAACAAAACAGATAATACAACCTGACTGGGCTAGAAGGGGAGCCTAAAGCAACCCCCAGGAATTAACTATACTAGATAGCAACGGCTGACACTCCAGCAGTGTCCATCAGGAACAGACCATGGAAGGAAAATGACCAGAAAACCTTCTGGGAAACATAAAGCTCTTATAGTGCCAGTCATCAAAGAAGGCAGGTAGGGGATTTGCATAACGAATGTATGCAAATTCCCCAGCAAGAGAACAGACCAGAAACTTGCAATGGAAAGACAGGTCTCTGTTCCAGAGACCTGCAGCCCACAGACTAGAGGAATGGACAAACAGCTGTCTGCCTGTGCAGCCAGCTGAGCGGATCATCACAAAAACCAAGAATTTAAAATAAATAAATAATTGCCTTAAGTACTTTTTTTTAAATATGTATGTCATGAGGATATATTACTGTTATTTTAGTACATAAGGGCTTGTAATTGACCGGACAAAAAACAAAAACAAAAACAGAACAAATGCACCCTTATTTCCAAATAATATGCTGTCACCATACATTGTGCTAGGAACATAATTTAAATGTTGTGATAGCCGGGACTAATCAATATAATAAAACCTCAGGTGTTCCTGCGTCAGCCTTTCCTTGTGTCCGTGTGTTGCACTACTGCGCATGTGCAGGACGGACAGCCGTTGGGACAGGAGGATGGGGCCAGGGAGCCGGGTGGATGGGTGCACGCACGGCAGACGTGTGCGCGCATGTGCACTCACTAACAGCGGGGGCGTGAAGAGACTTAGAGCCTGTTTTTAAACGGGCTTAGGTCAACTAGTAGGCAAATAAAATGTGGGGGTTTTATTTACTTATTTTTCTTTGTTTTTTTTTTTCTATAAAACTGCATACAAAATAAAGTAATTACTGAAACAAGTATCACTCACAAAAAGCTTAATGTGTGGAAAAAAAAACAAGGTATAGATCAATTTGTTGTAATAAGTAGTAAGTGGTATTGGTGAATGAAAGGCGGAGTGCTGACAGGTAAAAATTGCTCTGGTTCATTAGTTTAAAAAGCCCTTGGGGGTGAAGTGGTTAAGACAATGTTTTGGAAGGAGTAATAACTTAACCCTGGCAAGCAAGGTATTAGTTGAGTTAATAGCTAACTGTTCTCTTGATAGATCCACTGCAAGCTGAAGTATTAGAAGACTTTCTGAAGATGGTGCTATTTTTCAGGTTTTCTAAATATCTTTATTTGATTAAAAATATATTCAGCCTATGAGCAATATTCCCAATTAATAATTCAGTGTAAAAAGTTTTGTGTGTATATACACACACAGTAGAAAAAATAAACTAAAATATATATATATGATAAAATACATCCACATATACAGTGGGTTGCAAAAGTATTCGGCCCCCTTGAAGTTTTCCACATTTTGTCATATTACTGCCACAAACATGAATCAATTTTATTGGAAGACCACATGAAAGACCAACACAAAGTGGTGTACACATGAGAAGTGGAATGAAAATCATACATGATTCCAAACATTTTTTTTTTTTTACAAATAAATAACTGCAAAGTAGTGTGTGCATAATTATTCAGCCCCCTTTGATCTGAGTGCAGTCAGTTGCCTATAGACATTGCCTGATGAGTGCTAATGACTAAATAGAGTGCTCCTGTGTGTAATCTAATGTCAGTACAAATACAGCTGCTCTGTGAGGGCCTCAGAGGTTGTCTAAGAGAATATTGGGAGCAACAACACAGTGAAGTCCAAAGAACACACAAGACAGGTCCAAGACAGGTCAGAGATCAAGTTATTGAGAAATTTAAAGCAGGCTTAGGCTACAAAAAGATTTCCAAAGCCTTGAACATCCCAAGGAGCACTGTTCAAGCGATCATTCAGAAATGGAAGGAGTATGGCACAACTGTAAACCTACCAAGACAAGGCCATCCACCTAAACTCACAGGCCGAACAAGGAGAGCGCTGATCAGAAATGCAGTCAAGAGGCCCATGGTGACTCTGCACGAGCTGCAGAGATCTACAGCTCAGGTGGGAGACTCTGTCCATAGGACAACTATTAGTCATGCACTGTACAAAGAATAAGAAGTCCCGTTTGCAGTCTGCCACAAGTGGAAGAAGGTGCTCTGGTCAGATGAGACCAAAATTGAACTTTTTGGCCAAAATGCAAAACGCTATGTGTGGCAGAAAACTAACACTGCACATCACTCTGAACACACCATCCCCACTGTCAAATATGGTGGCGGCAGCATCATGCTCGGGGGGGGGGGGGGGCATCTCTTCAGCTGGTCAGAGTTGATGGGAAGATGGATGGAGATGGATGGATGGATGGAGCCAAATACAGGGCAATCTTGGAAGAAAACCTCTTGGAGACTGCAAAAGACTTGAGACTGGGGCGGAGGTTCACATTCCAGCAGGACAATGACCTTAAACATAAAGCCAGGGCAACAATGGAATGGTTTAAAACAAAACATATCTGTGTGTTAGAATGGCCCAGTCAAAGTCCAGATCTGAATCCAATCGAGAATCTGTGGCAAGATCTGAAAAACTGCTGTTCACAAACGCTGTCCATTTAATCTGACTGAGCTGGAGCTGTTTTGCAAAGAAGAATGGGCAAGGATTTCAGCCTCTAGATGTGCAAAGCTGGTAGAGACATACCCTAAAAGACAGGCAGCTGTAGTTGCAGCAAAAGGTGGTTCTACAAAGTATTGACTCGGGGGGGGGGGGGCGAATAATTATGCACACCCCACTTTGCAGTTATTTATTTGTAAAAAATGTTTGGAATGATGTATGATTTTTGATCCACTTCTCACATGTACACCACTTTGTATTGGTCTTTCACGTGGAATTCCAATAAAATTTATGCATGTTTGTGGCAGTAATGTGACAATGTAACGATTGCGGGAACGATCTCCACAGTCAGCGCACAGCGTGTACGCTGACTCTGAGGAGATCTCCACAAGCGTTTCAGACAGAGGAGCCCAGTAATGGAATACACCTGGGAAGGAACAAATCCAGCCAGCAGGTGGAGCTGTGGGACACAGCAAGCCTCATCCCCTGAACCATCCACAGAAAGACAGGAATTGCACAATGCTGAAGCAGCAATGAGCAATACAAAAACAGGACAGGAACAAGAACAGATCTGCAAGAGATCAGATGAATGTCTGTCAAACTGATAAAAGGCTTTGAGGAAACAGACATTCATTCACAGAGTATGCATACATGCCAGACAGAAATTGCACAATGCGGAGCGGCAATGAGCAATACAAAAGGTACAGAACATAACAAATCAGTATACTTTATTATTGTGAGAAGTACACAGTAAGTGGCGAACACCACCAAGGCAGTAGCCCCAGTGAGAGGAGCCCACTGGTGACAGAGTATTCAAACAAACAGGAGTTGAACACACTAATACAATAATGAAAATAACAAAGAAGCGCAAGTATGTGTATATATTGGCAATGAATCAATATATATCACAAAACCAACAAAAATAACAAATCTAGCTAAGTGTGAACTCCCCGATTTCCTCCCGGGTCATCCACACACGGAACTGACTACGATCTGAGAGCTATCACAGAGGGAAGCGGGAAAAAAGGGCGCAGGCAGCTAGTGGACAAAAAGGGCGCCGCCATTCACTCTAATAATAAATAAACGTTTAATGGGCGCCGAGCAGGAAAAAAGGGCGCCGGACAGGGGCGTAACTAGAAATCACTGGGCCCCCCTGCGAATATTTGGATGGGGCCCCCCCCCCCATAGGTGCCAAATAATCGTAATGGGGCAGCGCTTCACTGTAAATTAATTGTAAAGTGGGCAGCATTTTACCAGACAATCGTAATGTGGGCCAGAAAATCGTAATGTGGGCAGAGTTCACCAGAAAATCGTAATGTGGGCCTTTAGAAAATCATAATGTGGGCAGAGTTCACCAGAAAATCGTAATGTGGGCACCAGTCACCAGAAAATAGTAACGTGAGCAGCAGTCACCAGAAAATTGTAACGTGGGCAGCATTTACCAGACAATCGTAATGTGGGCAGCGTTCACCAGAATATCGTAATGTGGGACAGAAAATCGTAATGTGGGCAGAGTTCACCAGAAAATTGTAACATGGACAGCATTCACCAGACAATCGTAACTTGGGCAGTGTTCACCAGAAAATCGTAATGTGGGCCAGAAAATCGTAATGTGGGCAGAGTTCACCAGAAAATTGTAACATGGACAGCATTCACCAGACAATCGTAACGTGGGCAGTGTTCACCAGAAAATCGTAATGTGGGCCAGAAAATCGCAATGTGGGCAGCAGTCACCAGAAAATCGCCATGTGGGCAGCAGTCACCAGAAAATTGCAATGTGGGCATCAGTCACCAGAAAATCCTAATGTGGGCAGCAGTCACCAGAATATCGTAATGTGGGCAGCAGTCACCAGAAAATCCTAATGTGGGCAGCAGTCAGTCACCAGAATGTCGTAATGTGGGCAGCAGACACCAGAAAATCCTAATGTGGGCAGCAGTCACCAGAAAATCGCAATGTGGGCAGCAGTCACCAGAAAATCGCAATGTGGGCAGCAGTCACCAGAAAATCGCAATGTGGGCAGCAGTCACCAGAAAATCCTAATGTGGGCAGCATACACCAGAAAATCGTAATGTGGGCAGCAGACACCAGAAAATCGCAATGTGGGCAGCAGACACCTGAAAATCGCAATGTGGGCAGCAGACACCTGAAAATCGCAATGTGGGCAGCAGACACCTGAAAATCGTAATGTGGGCAGCAGACACCTGAAAATCGTAATGTGGGCAGCAGACACCTGAAAATCGTAATGAGGGCAGCAGACACCTGAAAATCGTAATGAGGGCAGCAGACATCTGAAAATCGTAATGTGGGCAGCAGACACCTGAAAATCGTAATGTGGGCAGCAGACACCAGAAAATAATGATGTGGGCAGCAGACACCAGAAAATCGCAATGTGGGCAGCAGTGACCAGAAAATCGCAATGTGGGCAGCAGTGACCAGAAAATCGTAATGTGGGCAGCAGACACCAGAAAATCGCAATGTGGGCAGCAGTGACCAGAAAATCGTAATGTGGGCAGCAGACAGAAAATCATAATGTGGGCAGCAGACACCTGAAAATCACAATGTGGGCAGCAGTGACCAGAAAATCGCAATGTGGGCAGCAGACACCAGAAAATCGTAATGTGGGCAGCAGACACCTGAAAATCACAATGTGGGCAGCAGACACCTGAAAATCGTAATATGCCCCCCCCCCCTGGGGCCCGCTCGGAGTTTTGTGGGTGCTGGAGGGGTGGCAGCATAAGGGGAAAGCCTTGCCCACAGTCGGCGGGGAGAGGGGTAGTTCCCCCCTCTCCCTCACCTCGGGGCTCTCCCCTCTGTGCTCCCCTCCAGCTCGTAAGTGTCTGTGGGGCTGTGGTGGGCAGCGAGCGGCGGGCAGATACATACCTGCTTCCGTGCGTTCCATCGGAGACTTCTCCCTCTAGCGGCTGACGCCACTTCCGGAAGTGACGTCAGCCGCTAGAGGGAGAAGTCTCCGATGGAACGCACGGAAGCAGGTATGTATCTGCCCGCCGCTCGCTGCCCACCACAGCCCCACAGACACTTACGAGCTGGAGGGGAGCACAGAGGGGAGAGCCCCGAGGTGAGGGAGAGGGGGGAACTACCCCTCTCCCCGCCGACTGTGGGCAAGGCTTTCCCCTCATGCTGCCACCCCTCCAGCACCCACAAAACGGCCCCAAGCGGGCCCCAGGGGGGGGCCGGGCCCCCCCGCGGGCGCAGGGGCTGCAGGGCCTATTCCTACGCCCCTGGCGCCGGACATAAATAACATTTACAAACGGCGCCCGGAGATTTTTAATGATTTATAAGTGTGCTTGTGGTGATTTACGTTTATAAAATGCACCCGTGCCGAATAACGTTTATAAAAATGCTAAACATATTTATCTTATTTAACTAATTAAAACATTATTTAAAGTTTTATCCCTTACTGTTTGTAAAACATTATTATTCACAAAATAAAGCGATCAGTACGTCACGTAAATTGCAATATATTTTTTGCAGCCACAATTAGTAAAACATTATTATCCACACAATAAAGGGGGGTCTTAGGTTTAGGCACCACCAGGGGGGTCTTAGGTTTAGGCACCAACAGGGGGGTCTTAGGTTTAGGCACCAACAGGGGGGTCTTAGGTTTAGGCACCAACAGGGGGGGTCTTAGGTTTAGGCACCAACAGGGGGGGTCTTAGGTCTAGGCACCACCAGGGGGGTCTTAGGTCTAGGCACCACCAGGGGGGTCTTAGGTCTAGGCACCACCAGGGGGGTCTTAGGTCTAGGCACCACCAGGGGGGTCTTAGGTCTAGGCACCACCAGGGGGGTCTTAGGGTTAGGCACCACCAGGGGGGTCTTAGGGTTAGGCACCACCAGGGGGGCCTTAGGGTTAGGCACCACCAGGGGGGCCTTAGGGTTAGGCACCACCAGTGGGGCCTTAGGGTAAGGCACCACCAGTGGGGCCTTAGGGTTAGGCACCACCAGGGGGGTCTTAGGGTTAGGCACCACCAGGGGGGTCTTAGGGTTAGGCACCACCAGGGGGGTCTTAGGGTTAGGCACCATCAGGGGGGCCTTAGGGTTAGGCACCACCAGGGGGGCCTTAGGGTTAGGCACCACCAGGGGGGTCTTAGGGTTAGGCACCACCAGGGGGGTCTTAGGTTTAGGCACCACCAGGGGGGCTAGGGGTTAGGGATAGGTACAGGGAGGGTTCTGTGTAAGACTAGGCTTAGGTATAGTTTTAGTAAAATTTTAGTAATACTTACTAATGTTTTACAACACTTATTACGAACGTAGTTACAGTGGTGTGAAAAACTATTTGCCCCTTCCTGATTTCTTATTCTTTTGCATGTTTGTCACACTTAAATGTTTCTGCTCATCAAAAACCGTTAACTATTAGTCAAAGATAACATAATTGAACACAAAATGCAGTTTTAAATGATGGTTTTTATTATTTAGTGAGAAAAAAACTCCAAATCTACATGGCCCTGTGTGAAAAAGTGATTGCCCCCCTTGTTAAAAAATAACTTAACTGTGGTTTATCACACCTGAGTTCAATTTCTGTAGTCACCCCCAGGCCTGATTACTGCCACACCTGTTTCAATCAAGAAATCACTTAAATAGGAGCTATCTGACACAGAGAAGTAGACCAAAAGCACCTCAAAAGCTAGACATCATGCCAAGATCCAAAGAAATTCAGGAACAAATGAGAACAAAAGTACTGTAATTGAGATCTATCAGTCTGGTAAAGGTTATAAAGCCATTTCTAAAGCTTTGGGACTCCAGCGAACCACAGTAAGAGCCATTATCCACAAATGGCAAAAACATGGAACAGTGATGAACCTTCCCAGGAGTGGCCGGCCGACCAAAATTACCCCAAGAGCGCAGAGAAAACTCATCCGAGAGGCCACAAAAGACCCCAGGACAACATCTAAAGAACTGCAGGCCTCACTTGCCTCAATTAAGGTCAGTGTTCACGACTCCACCATAAGAAAAAGACTGGGCAAAAACGGCCTGCATGGCAGATATCCAAGGCGCAAACCACTTTTAAGCAAAAAGAACATTAAGGCTCGTCTCAACTTTGCTAAAAAAAACATCTCAATGATTGCCAAGACTTTTGGGAAAATACCTTGTGGACCGACGAGACAAAAGTTGAACTTTTTGGCAGGTGCGTGTCCTGTTACATCTGGCGTAGAAGTAACACAGCATTTCAGCAAAAGAACATCATAACAACAGTAAAATATGGTGGTGGTAGTGTGATAGTCTGGGGTTGTTTTGCTGCTTCAGGACCTGGAAGGCTTGCTGTGAAAGATGGAACCATGAATTCTACTGTCTACCAAAAAATCCTGAAGGAGAATGTCCGACCATCTGTTCGTCAACTCAAGCTGAAGTGATCTTGGGAGCTGCAGCAGGGCAATGACCCAAAACACACCAGCAAATCCACCTCTGAATGGCTGAAGAAAAACAAAATGAAGACTTTGGAGTGGCCTAGTCAAAGTCCTGACCTGAATCCTATTGAGATGTTGTGGCATGACCTTAAAAAGGCGGTTCATGCTAGAAAACCCTCAAATAAAGCTGAATTACAACAATTCTGCAAAGATGAGTGGGCCAAAATTCCTCCAGAGCGCTGTAAAAGACTTGTTGCAAGTTATCGCAAACGCTTGATTGCAGTTATTGCTGCTAAGGGTGGCCCAACCAGTTATTAGGTTCAGGGGGCAATTTCTTTTTCACACAGGGCCATGTAGGTTTTGAGTTTTTTTTTCTCACTAAATAATAAAAACCATCATTTAAAACTGCATTTTGTGTCCAATTATATTATCTTTGACTAATAGTTAACGGTTTTTGATGAGCAGAAACATTTAAGTGTGACAAACATGCAAAAGAATAAGAAATCAGGAAGGGGGCAAATAGTTTTTCACACCACTGTATATTTATATCATCGTTATAAAGAATATTTTCAGATTTTATTATAAGAACAAACCATAAATGAAGGTTATTCACAATAATATACAATTATAACAATTAAACATATATTATTGTTTTTTTAATAAACGTAATTATAAGTTTAACTTTTGAAACAGGGAAGATTAACGTTTTCACAATTACCGATTTCATAAACATTATTTAATGATTTATAATTTTGTAAAACATTATTTTTAAACGAAATATAGCACACTATTTTTAAAAACGATATTAATGATTAATTATTAATTAGCGTTTACACCCCGCGCCCTTTTTGTCCGGGCGCCCTTTTTGTACGTACGCATCACAGAGTATTTACAATATACTAATAAGAAATAACCTCACCAGTGGCAAGGGCCCACTGGTGAATGAGAATGGTCAGGAACAAGCAAAAGGTCAATTACAATATACACGATAATATACAAATATAACACTAGCTAAGTGCAAATAGGCCGGGGTCAATGCACTAGGATCTAACTAAAGACTGACCCAGGACTTGCAGTCCAAAGACTAACAAAATGTCGGGCGGGGAAGCAGACTCAGGAAGTAACATTTATGGATGAACGCACCAATCAGAGACAAGCCTGCAAAAGGACAAGGCAGCAATTTGCATTAACTTAGGCTGCATCTCATAAGTTCATGCATACTCATGCAAACAGCATAGCACTTGAATTCAGAATAGCAGGCTATACCATAATGAAATGCGAATGAAATGCAAATGGACAGATCCTTCATTGTGAATGTCAGAAAAACTCTGCAAACAGCAACCAGCAGATTCTGGCTGCAGTAGTGTCTGAAGACAAAACAGACCCCACAGAGGAGATCTTTACAGACAAAATGTGGAAAACTTCAAGGGGGCAGAATACTTTTGCAACCCACTGTGTATGTATATATATATATATAGTGGAGGAAATAATTATTTGACCCCTCACTGATTTTGTAAGTTTGTCCAATGACAAAGAAATGAAAAGTCTCAGAACAGTATCATTTCAATGGTAGGTTTATTTTAACAGTGGCAGATAGCACATCAAAAGGAAAATCGAAAAAATAACCTTAAATAAAAGATAGCAACTGATTTGCATTTCATTGAGTGAAATAAGTTTTTGAACCCCTACCAACCATTAAGAGTTCTGGCTCCCACAGAGTGGTTAGACACTTCTACTCAATTAGTCACCCTCATTAGGGACACCTGTCTTAACTAGTCACCTGTATAAAAGACACCTGTCCACAGAATCAATCAATCAAGCAGACTCCAAACTCTCCAACATGGGAAAGACCAAAGGGCTGTCCAAGGATGTCAGAGACAAAATTGTAGACCTTCACAAGGCTGGGATGGGCTACAAAACCATTAGCAAGAAGCTGGGAGAGAAGGTGACAACTGTTGGTGCGATTGTTCGAAAATGGAAGGAGCACAAAATGACCATCAATCGACCTCACTCTGGGGCTCCACGCAAGATCTCACCTCGTTGGGTGTCAATGGTTCTGAGAAAGGTGAAAAAGCATCCTAGAACTACACGGGAGGAGTTAGTGAATGACCTCAAATTAGCAGGGACCACAGTCACCAAGAAAACCATTGGAAACACATTACACCGCAATGGATTAAAATCCTGCAGGGCTCGGAAGGTCCCCCTGCTCAAGATGGCACATGTGCAGGCCCATCTGAAGTTTGCCAATGAACACCTGAATGATTCTGTGAGTGACTGGGAGAAGGTGCTGTGGTCTGATGAGACCAAAATAGAGCTCTTTGGCATTAACTCAACTCGCTGTGTTTGGAGGAAGAAAAATGCTGCCTATGACCCCCAAAACACCGTCCCCACCATCAAGCATTGGGGTGGAAACATTTTGCTTTGGGGGTGTTTTTCTGCTAAGGGCACAGGACAACTTAATCGCATTAACGGGAAAATGGACGGAGCCATGTATCGTGAAATCCTGAACGACAACCTCCTTCCCTCTGCCTGAAAACTGAAAATGGGTCGTGGATGGGTGTTCCAGCACGACAATGACCCAAAACATACAGCAAAGGCAACAAAGGAGTGGCTCAAGAAGAAGCACATTAAGGTCATGGAGTGGCCTAGTCAGTCTCCGGACCTTAATCCAATAGAAAACCTATGGAGGGAGCTCAAGCTTAGAGTTGCACAGAGACAGCCTCGAAACCTTAGGGATTTAGAGATGATCTGCAAAGAGGAGTGGACCAACATTCCTCCTAAAATGTGTGCAAACTTGGTCATCAATTACAAGAAACGTTTGACCTCTGTGCTTGCAAACAAGGGTTTTTCCACTAAGTATTAAGTCTTTTATTGTTAGAGGGTTCAAAAACTTATTTCACTCAATGAAATGCAAATCAGTTGCTATCTTTTATTTAAGGTTATTTTTTCGATTTTCCTTTTGATGTGCTATCTGCCACTGTTAAAATAAACCTACCATTGAAATGATACTGTTCTGACACTTTTCATTTCTTTGTCATTGGACAAACTTACAAAATCAGTGAGGGGTCAAATAATTATTTCCTCCACTGTATATATATATATATATATAGATAGATAGATAGATAGATAGATAGATAGATAGATAGAGAGAGAGAGAGAGAGAGAGAGAGAGAGAGAGAGACCTAAAAAAGAAGAAAAACTAGAAAAATCTGAGATCTGAGGCTTATCTAATATCAAGTAGGTTGCAATCCTAATGATTAAACAATACCTATAACCTCCTCAGGGATCGTTGTTGTACTGCAGTACTATCCACAACAACCCAGCGTAACCACTCCGTTTGCAGTCCCCTATTATTAAGATGACAAGGAGGGAGAGAAAAGGCACCTCATCAATCTTCATACTCACACCATTCAACCTACTTTCAATGGAGCCACCTGATTCCCTTCTGTTCCAAACTCCTCAGTGCTGGTCAATTATGTAATACAGTACATAAAGTTCCGTATTGCAATGGCTGCTCATGGAGTTTAACAGAGTTCTTACGGTTAAGATACTTCCGTTCACTCACGGTTTCTGCAGTCTACGGTTTTCTCTACAGTGCGGGCTCCGGCCGGTAGCTCCGCAATTGATCTCCGCGCTGGGTGTATTAAAGTCCGTGTCCTTGCGGCGTTCATCTCTGAATTCCAGCCGTCCTGTGCTGGCTTCTTCCGCCCGAGATGTGAAACGGTTACATCCAAAAAGTGTATCTTCTCTTTACTCACATCTGCAGTGAATTTCAGTCCCAGATCATTAATATTTATTTTTTCCAAAAAGTCCATCAGAGCACCCTCTGTGCCTCTCCAGATGAGCAGGACATCATCTATAAATCTTTTCCACAGGTGGATTTGATATAGAAAGTGGATACCCTCCATGAAGAGGATGAATAATATTATATGGCTACATTGTAACAATGATTGAAACAGTTCCCCTTTAAGGAGGGGTGGCACCTTATGAACTGAACTTGTATATAAGGCAGGAAGTGAGGACTGACTGGTGATTTTTGATCCTGAGGAAGATGGCCATCAGCCATTGAAACATCCAATTTCCAACAACAACAAATTGGGGCTTTAAGTGAACAAGTATTAGTCTTTTATTTCTTCATATCAAAAAGGTCTTCATAGCAACGGACACACAAGTAGACATTTCCAGAAATTTCAATAACAACCAAAACCGATTGCCTGACACGTGTTTCACGATCAGAGATCGCTTCCTCAGAGGCATTCAGTATACATGTATATCACTAGAGGATCCAAAAAAAGATCACAGACCACAATCTGTAAAGATATGAAGACCAACACCAAGTGGACCAACGTCCAGAAAGAACCACCGTCCGTGGTGATCACTTCCGCATTACCACGGACGGTGGTTCTTTCTGGACGTTGGTCCACTTGGTGTTGGTCTTCATATCTTTACAGATTGTGGTCTGATCTTTTTTTGGATCCTCTAGTGATATACATGTATACTGAATGCCTCTGAGGAAGCGATCTCTGATCGTGAAACACGTGTCAGGCAATCGGTTTTGGTTGTTATTGAAATTTCTGGAAATGATGTCTACTTGTGTGTCCGTTGCTATGAAGACCTTTTTGATATGAAGAAATAAAAGACTAATACTTGTTCACTTAAAGCCCCAATTTGTTGTTGTTGGAAATTGGATGTGTATTAGGGGTGGAACTGTACTTTTGTGTTTTATCTGTAACGTGTTAGCCATTGAAACATGTCGATCTAGAGGGGTCCCTGACGTTCAGACAGTTGCCCTCACCAACTTAAACACACTGCGCAACACATAGCACACCCGTAAAGGCCTGCAGAGCGGCGGCTGTGTTGTGTCAGTGGAACGCAGGAACCTAGTGGGGAAGTGACG